>NC_040884.2:26588721-26623721 GCF_900634795.4 Betta splendens
GAGGTCAATGAAAGGTTTAGTACATTATTATGATATAGTGAACCTGCCATTAAACCTCAGTCAATAGAAAACCCTGTGGTAAATATACGACTGATGTTTGTTTCATTTACTAATTTATCACTGCTGATACTTTAAGGTTCACCCGATGTTTACGTCTCGTGCTTTATGTACTTTTGTATGTAATTTTTTCACACATTTATTTCCACATGTTTGCCTGTTTGTGTATTACTTACAGTAGGCTACTAAAATGAAATGCTTGTCCTCTCCTTGGCTCAGCATGTGCGCACAAAGCTTCTGTCTGTCCTCACAGAAGTCTCACAAAGACATGAAACCACCATTTAACCACCCACACACACACGCACGAACGCACGCACGCACGCACACACACACGCGGTTAAACCAGTGGAAACCTGATCCCCTTCATATTTCCAGTTCAGATGCTGAGAGAAATGCCTGAGAAACGCGACTCGAGCCGCAGCGGCGGACAAAACCTAAACCTAATGAACTTTGTGGGAAATGATGAAAAGAAACGAGCTGCGTGGCAGATGTAATGGATGTGCGTGACTGTGAATGAAGACAGCTTCCCATAGTGGAGTTTCACTTAGAATAAACCACGCTGCTTCTGCTATTTAAGGAGAAACGCTCGTAAGAATCTCAAGGCACTGAGACTGAGTGCACGTGTTCCCAGTCAAGCATGCGCTTATCTGAGAAACGCTGCAATTACTGTGGTCGGGACCCAGCATTTATTAATGATTATAACGGTCAAGCACTGAGGTGAACCACTCTATTCTGAGATGCTTAACTTATTGGCTGGTGAACCAATGCCCGCTGCACAGACAGCTAGCGAAACGCATCCATCAGGGGGAAACCAGCGGTGTTTGTCTTTAAACGGTCACGTTTCACCGCGGAGCTTCAGGCCTGGAGGGAGTGGTGATGCAAAGAGCAGGGGACAAAGAAATGCAGCGCACGAGGGCCAGAAGCGGACGGACACGCACGGCAGCCTGCGCCGCGCACTCCAGCTAATGGCTTTTCAAGCCCTAGGCTGGCTTTTTCTTTTTTGCAGAATAGAGTTCGGGTCATCGCTCCATCAGCCGTGCAGCAGGTAAGGCGGCACCGCCTCGCTGGAGCGGCCGCCAAGCTGTAAAAGCAGCTATTAAAATCAGCTCCAGAACCAGCTCAGATGCCGACCATATGGCTGCAAGTTTAACAAGGACACGCCCCCCCACGGGTTCAGCCCCATCCCAGCGCTTTGTCCCCGCTTCGGTTCATCCAGTCCAGGAGCCATCTTGCGTTTCCCAGTCTGGATGCAGCTCTTTTATGGCTTTGTCTAAATTATATTTTAAACCTGCTTTCGTGCACACTTTCATAATAAGAGGACTGAAGACAGAAACCAGCTCGCTGTACGAACGAGCAAACGCGCGTCAGCGCGGATCCACCCCCTCCCGAGCTGCAGCACTCTGTCATTAGCGCTGCGCTTTAATTAACAGACACCTGTCACCTGATGCAGCAGGTCGTGCTGGAGACTCCAGCTCCCTGCTGAGACCAAGTCATAGCAAATTAGATGATATGCGGCTGTTGAACCACGCTGACGAAACGTGAGGCTGTTTTCTCCCACAAGCGATGCAAGACTTGACTGGCTGCGGGAGAGCAATGCTAATGGGGACATCTGTGGAATTGGTAGTGGGTTTGTTGGTTGTCTGCCATGCTAACAAGCAGAGTTAAAAGCCCAGATTGACAGGCCTATTAGAGGCTAATGGAGGCTGAGACAGCTGAGACCCTGACACACACACACACACACACACACACACACACACACACACACACACACACACACACACACACACACACACACACACAATAAAAGGCCACCGCACCCCAGACCAAGCAGATTCCTCCCCCTGAGGTCCACCGCCTGTCTTTCCCATCATCCCTTCTGTCCTCTACCCCTGTAGTTACAGCTCTTTATGGGCGAGGGAGTGGCCAACGGATGGGGCGATTGGATGGGCTCTCATGCTATCAGCCGTCCCTGGAGGTAATGAAAGGTCAAGGACTCTCATTTTTCATCTCAGCCAATTACACCCCCACCCCCCACCCCACTCCAGCCCGGCTCTCCATCGCGCCCTCTTACCCCGCTGTGGTCCCTTAATCGCATCCTCACATGAATGCAGCCGCATGTGTCGAACAGACCTACACTGTCCTTCCGATGGTAAATAGGATGAAAAACGCAATTGTTGAATAAAATAAGGCTCAAACTGATAAAAGACGGGAAAATTCCAAACCAATTAACGTTCCTTTTCTTCCAGATATTCTCTGCATAGCTGGCACCAGCCGTGTGTTTGCAGGCTGTGACAGACGGACTGGTTCCTCGCTGTCTGGGCTGCTGTGTAGCCGTGTGTTTGTGCGTCTGAAGGGTACAGTCCAGATCAAATCCCAAGGGGAGAGGCTTCGCCAGGGCCTGACCTTCTAGTGCTCTATGGTATGCTAAATATGTAGCAGGAAACATGCTGAACGTGTATCTATCGACATAAAAGGGGAACTGTTTGCCTTCAGGCCATGATATGAAGGAACACTGCAGAGGATGTGGTGACTGTCAGAAATGTGTGAGTGCTGGGAGGCAGTGTGTGTGTGTGTGTGGGGGGGGGGCTGCTCAGTGTGGGTGATGTTGGCGATTACTTCTAAGAGGGACTACAATTAACCCTTCACTTCTCTGTGACCCTATCATTCCCATACTTAACCCCTCCCCGGGGTCAGAGGGCAACAGGCTCTAAGTGGCCTGTGGGTCTGTAACAGGGCAATTCACAAATGAATCCAGAGCAGCGAGATGAAAACAGAGCCTGCAGCCGAGGTAAACACAGCTACGCTGCCGCTACGCTGCGTAGCGTAACGTAGCGTAGCATTCATCCGTGGCAACTATTTAGTTTCAGAATCTGTAGTCTTAGCTTCCACTTGGCTGAAGCCTTCTGAATGCATACAATCATTTGAACATTCTAAATGTCTGTGGGAAAAAAGGGATTTACTGTGACTCATGTACTGAACATGGCATCAACCTACCAATGACCCCGTGTGATCCAGCGCTGGGATTCCCAAGCGGTGAGTGGACCAGTGCCCCCGGGAGGGAATCACGCTTTAGGTATGCCCTCCGCCGAGGCCCCCCACCCCCACCCCCGCCCCCCCGCTCTGAGTACAGAACGCTGGAGCCAGGCTGCTAGCGGGGACTCCCCAGAGACGCTCTGGGGCTGTTGCTGGGGGGATGACTCGTCCTGCAGGGTTTGATCCAACGCGGCCACATCTGCTCAATGCATTCGGTATAATTAGTCAATGTGTTGTACATCACGTAGCAGCACACGACGCAAAAAAACGCCGTGTTGCGCCTCGAAAGGCCTTAAACACAGCACGCCGCGCGCTGGTAAGTTCAGGCTCGGCAGAGGAGGCGCGGTTCTGCAGCCCGTTTGAAAAGCCTGTCAGCACCCTTTCTGAAATGAAAAGGAGGACGGAGAACGAGGGGCAGACAACAAAAACACAGCTGGTAATGTGAGATGAGAGCGGGTCGTCGCCGTGCGGTGTGAAAACACACTCTCGGCCTGCTTTGAATACCCCAGTCCCCACTCAGGAGGGGAACTACAGGCAGACAGGGCCTCGGCGCAGTCACACTTCCACTCCCACTCTAGTCTGAGGTGCTGTGACAGTAAGCGGCGTGGATTTGCTCCTATTCCTTTTATTACCGGGATCAACATCTGGTAATGGCCAGATACTCGGCCCTCAGACCACACACTCCTCCCAGTAACCGCATGCCAACGGCGGTGATTCACCACAACCTCACAGCACCTTAGAAACAACAGCACAGTCAGCGTTTCATGCAGTCATGGATATTAATTTTCAGCAGAAACTCTGTCCTGCTACGATGGTTCCTACGGTTCGGTTTCCTTTCTTCACTTTGTTCAGTCAGTTTGTGCCCGTTGTGTTTCCTGCGTTGCCTTTTCAGTTTTCGTACCCTCTGCAGCTGAGAGGCCTCTGACAGAGACAAATACACAACTGTCCACAGAGGAACTGAGAGGAAGACGTTCCAAATTTACACCGAGTGAAAAAAAAAGGATATTCTGACTGACTGCCGTGATAGATGGTTACATCTGAATGAGATTTGTCCTGTTTGAAAGCACATGAAGGATGTGACAACAGGAAGGACCCAGTGGAAGACAGGAATTTTTATTTCTGTTGAAATGTGAGCAGTGTGATTACAGAGAGGATGCCCCGTTTGGCAGACTCAGCACGTCCACAGCGCATTATTGTTCAAATTACACCAACATAAGAGCAGTCTTTATCTCCGCAGGTCTGTCATTTAGCCGACGTGCGGCTCGGCTGCCGGGTCATTAAGTTGTACTCCGTCACATGTGAGCAGGTTTGCACATGACGCAGGCACACGTTCAGCAATTACCAATTTGAAGTTCATCGGGGGAATTTCAAAAACAGGGAAGTTCGCCACACAGCAACCTACTGCAGCACAGGGCAGTGAAGCACTATAACAGACCTTCCCTTCGTCTGTCTGTCTGTCATCCCGCACCGTGGCTGAGTTTCACGGGGCTTAAATCGAATCAGGAAAATCAACTTTGTCTTCATCCCCATCTTTAATGAGAGGTGCAGGGATTTCCAAGGTGCTGCTCTGCCCTGTTTTCTTTAGAAAGGTCTCGCTGTTCTGGGAAGGAAGCCCAGAGAAGTGGATTAGCTAAAACCCAAAGGAAGGAAGAAACAGATATGCTGGACCACATCAGACTGCACACACACAGTCAACCTTTCAGCTCGGAATCAAACGAGACCGGAGAGGAGAGGGGGAAAATCGAAAACACATTTTCACCCTCCGCCCCGACATGTGGAACCTGTACTGGGACTGTTTTCTTTTCATCTGCGTGTGATGGAGCGGAGGGGTTTCCACGGCGTCCCCTCTGCCCCGTCCTCCCAGGAGGGCCCTGCTGACCTAATTATCAAGCAGGACGCCCGCTCGCTGGGAACAACGGCACCTTCAAGGCTCCGGAGCCTCTGCGGAGCTGAAGCACGCGTCGCCGGAGGCCGCACGGCCCTCACCGGCTGCACAGGGAACGCTGCATACGGGACCGGACTCCGGTGTTTTGACACACGTATCAAATATATTTGTGAGAAGGCTGAATTTTCTGAAAGTGAAAGTGGGTGAGAATTAAAATGTATTTCAAAGTGAAGTAGCATCAAGCGGCACAAAGATCACGCGTGGGTGTGATGGAGACCACCAGCCTGCCACGACGTGCCTCGTACCTGTAACCTCAGCTCTGCTGCCAACTGCCATCAGACACACAGATGAGGGTTCACCCCCCCCCCCCCCCCCCCCCCCCCCCCCCCCACCCCCCCTCCAGTTTCACAATCCCCCCACAGCTGAGCCGTGACAGCAGCGGTGCGCCCACGCGCTGCGTGGGGCCGAGGTTAGCGCTGCGTGTCAGTGACGGGATCCCCTCTTCCCACGCCGCTCAGACCTTTACTGCCCCACACAGTGACGTTCAGGCCGGAGCCCATGAAAGGTTAGGTGCGGTTCCACAAAGCCTTCGCACGCTGCGGCGCTGTCGAAGAACCGCGTACGCTTGGAAAAGTTAGGCTGCTGCTGTAAGAAGCCATGTTTTCACACCACTCAAAGAGTCGTTTCTCATCTATCTCACCAATAAAGCGTTAAAATAGCTAAATTAAAGCTTTATTGGTGTAAATATTATACTGTAACTGATGCTCATGCTGCTGTTGAACATATTAGCACTGCTATTTCTAGCCCCAGAGCGACTTTACTTGCAAATAAACAGGTCAGACAGTTACCCCCTGTAAAATGACAGCAGACGTATAAGATAATTTCTTATTATAGATTCTGCTTTGATATTGATGAATCAGCAGCCTCTTTCAGCTTCATTGAATATTGTGTTTGGTTTAGTGATAACATCGCGAAGCACAGGCTGCTTAGTCCTATAGTTGTATAATCAGGCTGTTGCGCTCGGTTTCACTTCTGCATAAACGGGATCACACGTACGCTTTGCACGCGTTCGTGTGTGCCCGTGCGGTTAACGGTGAGGCATCACGGGGGTCTCCTTCTGGTGGATTGTCATCACGGAGGCCTTAAAGATCAGCCAAGCACAGCACGCCTCTACTAGCGGTCGACTGACTCATGAGGAGCGAGAGACTCACCACAGTGTAGGCAGGAGACACCACAGCGCTGGTGGGAGGTGACAGCGATGGGGCTTTGGGGGGGGGGGGGGTCTACTAACCAGCAGAGCTGCTTGGGAATCCCTCTCTGGCTGATCAGAAGAGGTGTGGCGAGTTAGAGAGGACACAGATGAATGCACAAGGTGAGTCTCAGCAGATGTGCGGTAGAGGCTCGCAGGTGGTGCAGGGGAGGACAGAAAGTGCAAACCCAAAGGTCAAAGGTTCCTCCACATGTTTACACTTTTTCTCTAGTAAATTACAGCAAAACTCCCAGGTGAGAGAAACGGTTGGTGAGAGAAAAAAAAGACCTAGTGGGAAAAGGTTTTACCATAAACACCCTCAAAGCTTTACATAGAATATGAGTATATGAATAATAATAACAATGAAACAGAAAGGAAGGCAAGTGAGGAACTCTTTTTAGCATCAAATGTACCTTAAAAAAATACACACAAACATTATGTAAGAAGCTGCTCAGAGTGGGGCCAAGTTACAAATCTGACCCATTTACTTCCAGCGAAACCAGACTAATGACATCGTAAGCCTTGTGGTTAATTGGCGGCCATTTTGACAGTTGTTCTCTCTTCTGGGAAAACAAAGGCCTGCTTTTACTGAATGCGTGGGCACCGCTCATGAAATTCACTCGGGTGATGCAGCAAAAAATAACCTGATTGGGAAATGACGCATGTTGCGGCTGAATTGTTTGTGTCAACTCAGAGTGAAGACACAAACATCCGCAAAATGCTTCAAGCGGATACTGGAATCTGAAATATCTTCATTTTGTTGGTATTAGACTTATTGCAAAAGCACAAGAACCCTGCTACACGTTGACAGCAGATTTGATGCATCACATTTCTTTTTTTTCAAGCAGAGGGTGGACGAGTGCGAGTGACAGGCTGATCAAAGGTTTGACACTTAAGACAGAAGGTTATTAGTAATGTCTCTTCCTTCTTACTGTGCGGTAGATCATTGTGCAGAGGAAGGAGTCGGTGCTACAGCTACTGTACTAATCCACGCGATGGCGCGAAGGCAAGAAGGTCAGTCCACGTCATTTGATCAGAATGTGAGAAATCCCAGCTTTACATGCTGTGTGTGTGTGTGGGCGGTTTCTGGGATCCTGATTCTCTTCAGGTCTGGTTTCCTCCCACAGTCCAAAGACATGCGGTCAGGAATACTGAAGCTCTAAACTACATCCAGAGTGAGAATGGTTGTGTGTACAGTATGTGATGGACAGGTGATTCAGGGTTTGTCTCAGCCAAACACCAGCTGGGATGTGCAGCGGCCTGTTGGATGAGCAGTTCAGCTTATGGCTGCAGGAGAGTGATGATCTGGCCTCCACAATCACTACATCCCCTCAAGGCGATAGATCAGGATGATTGTAAAACAACAGGCGTTGTTGATGATAAACTGCTATCGCATCTTTCTGTGCTTTGACTTTGACATTTTTAAAGGTTCAAGGCAGCTTTAAAGAGCTAAGAGGCCTTATTGTAGTGGCGCTAATATGAATGTTTGGACAGAAAAGTTATCCTGGTGACATGTGAAACCTGAATTGCGATGACGACACACGCACAAACAGGAGGCGAAGTGTGTGAGTCAAAGCAGCTGCTAAACTCTCCACGTTTTACTCACGGCGCTCGGCACACGTGTTGCTGCACAGTATGTGCATTTGGAGCAAGCTCCTTCCCGATAAAGCTTGCGCAGACGTCTGGGATTCGGCGTTCCGACGGAAAATCTCGCAGCCCACACCACAGGCGCTCTTTCTTCGAGCTCCTCCCGGCTGAGCTCCACCTGACAGGTTTTCCTCCTCCTCAGCGTCCAGACAGACCGTGCCAAGAGCCAGACTGGAGCACAAACACAGGCGGGACAGCGAGGCCTGGCAGGTGTATAGAGAGAGAGAGCGCGGGAAGGTGAGGGGAGGACGGGCTGGGCTGGAACTGAGCCGGCTGCTCTGGAGAGGAGTGAGGAGAGAGGCTGAGACACACAGAGAGAGGAGCGAGGAGCTGGAAGCCGCTCGCTGTTGTGGCCATGAGGCAGAGGAGAGAGAGGGAAACCCAGACACAAACATAAACACTGGCTCATACTTCAGTGGTTCCGCTGCCTGGCTCCCTGCTCCCCACCCGTCCCCAAGCCACGCATAAACAAACAGAACATGGAAAGCATCAGACGGGCTCCATACGTCTTAGAGAAACAGCCGCCTGACAGTGAATGAGAAGCAGGAATGTCGCCATGGTGATATTTTTTTCCATTTTATATCAAGATCAATTTGATTAGAGCGTCAGACTGTCACTGCCCCCCCCCCCCCCCCCCCCCCCTCCTCCTCCTCCGGTCGACTGTAAAGTGGAGAAATGTCATCTCGTCAGACATCTGTCTCTAACGTGACAAACCTGAAATAGAAAAGAGAAAACAGCATCTTGTTTCACTCCGCAAAGTCAAGAGAGAGGTGGTCTTTTAAGGACAAGAAGGACGGGACGGACGCACACCAGGCACAGACCACCAGCCGTCACCACGTCACCACACCTACTGTGCAGCGTGTGTAGAAGCACAGTGTCACGGACAACTGTGGCTCCTCAGTCTGGCTGCTAATGACATCATGCCTGGGTCCTCTCCCAGAGATCCCCACTGCTGGCACACAACCAGCCTCTACATCTGCAATGAGCCCCACACACACTCACTCCACTTGAGACTCAGCCTCCCGCTGTGTCACGTGCATTGTCTCCCTGAGAGAACAATGATCCACCACAGTTGGTTCCATACGCCACAGGTGAGATGCTGGTGACGGAAGTTATATTGTGGAACCAGCTCGCTGCTAGAACTGTTTCTAAACCTGCCGTGTTGCGCCTCCATCGCACGCCGTCTGTATCTTTAAAGAAATTTCTCCACCCAGCAATTTACCGTCCATGTGTTCTTCGTTTACAAAAAAAGAGCAGTGAACCACTGAGCTACGTGGTTCACACACTCAGTGGAAGTGTATCAAACACTCCGCACGGGGTCCGATTTGCACAATACCAGTCTGACAGACATAACAAACATAACATTCAGTGTGTGTGTGTGTGTGTGTGTGTGTGTGTGTGTGTGTGTGTGTGTGTGTGTGTGTGTGTGTGTGTGTGTGTGTGTGTGTGTGTGTGTGTGTGTGTGTGTGCAGACCACACCACCAGGGTCCCTCAGGGTCAGCTGCCTGGAGTTGATGGAATGGGACACACACATGCTGAACTGTGACCTTATGAAAGACCAAAGGAGAGGAAAGGAGGCAGTGAAGGAAGGAAGGATGGAGGAAAAAGGATAAAGGAGCAGAACAGCAGCTTTTCCTTTTGTAAAGGTCAGAGACTGCAAACGCTGATATGCGTCAACCTGCTTTATAGAACGTTACATTGTCTTCCCTAATATTATGTGGTTCATATGAAATAATGAATGTAAAAATGATGAGATGTAGCAGTAAACAGTTAGTCAATTTCAACAGATTTTTGACACAGAAACTAAAACAGATTATAAAGCAAAAGGAAATAAAAGATTCACACCAATCACAAACTTGATCATAAGTTCAAGTTTAAGATCATAAGTAATTTGACCATCAAGACATATCACAGTTACGCAATTAGGAATAATATTTGAAACTTTATTTCATCTACCAACAGACACTGTGTTTACTTTCTCTACTTCTTTATTTAGAAGTGACAGAAGCTACTATTCTCACTGCAGCCTAAGTGAGACACGTGAGCTAGGCTACTATAATAAAGCTGTATATAGTTACCTGTACTGACAGACAGACAGACAGGCAGGCAGGCAGGCAGGCAGACAGACAGACAGACAGACACACAGAGAGGCAGACAGACAGACAGACAGACACACAGAGAGGCAGACAGACAGACAGACAGACAGACAGACAGACAGACAGGCAGGCAGGCAGGCAGGCAGGCAGGCAGGCAGACAGACAGACAGACACACAGAGAGGCAGGCAGACAGACAGACAGACAGACAGACAGACAGACAGACAGACAGGCAGGCAGGCAGGCAGGCAGGCAGGCAGGCAGACAGACAGACAGACAGACAGGCAGGCAGGCAGGCAGGCAGACAGACAGACAGGCAGGCAGGCAGACAGACAGAGAGGCAGGCAGACAGACAGACAGACAGACAGACAGACAGACAGACAGACAGACAGACAGACAGACAGACAGACAGGCAGGCAGGCAGGCAGGCAGGCAGGCAGACAGACAGACAGACAGACAGACAGACAGACAGACAGACAGACAGACAGACAGACAGGCAGACAGAGGTATGGGATATGAGTATGAGAACAGCACATCCCACTCCCGTTTTAACTCCCAGCTAATGCATATACACCAGCGCGTCAGCCTGGTGCCAACAGCGACTGCCTCCTGCCACGGCTCTAAGGCAACGCTGCCCCGACTGAAATACAGCATTCGCTTCATCTCTGTGTGTTTTACCAACTGCTCAACAGCCTTCTTCTTCTTCTCTCGCCAAAAACTCACACATGCTGACACACACGTACATACATATGTTATGGGGCTGGCACCAGGAGTGGAATCTTGTCTGTCTGTGATGGTGAGAAGTGCTGAAAGGCCAGATTTAGACTTTTGTGCTCTGGGCGTAAGTAGCCGACGTGCTTGGGTTGTCACCAAACAGAGGAAGGAGCAGTTCTGAGTTCAAACACTGGGATTGTTTTAAACAGACATTAAGAAGTGAGCGCTGGGAGTGTGTGTGGACTATATTTGGTCAAGTGTGATAGGAAAGCAGGGAGGAAGACATTATCTGGGCTCAATAATATTCTCTGTAGACTCATTAAAGTAGAGTTAGGTCTATTAGTCCAACAGACTCCAATATTAAACAGTTATTTGATGGATTGTTTTGTTCAGGCCTCTCAAATCCAGACTGTTCTTTTAACACCACAATATCCCACTGAGCAGCTGTCTGTTTATAATTTCCCATTTATTAAAAAACAAGGTGACGACAAAACAGCCTGCGTGGATGCGCGCGAGTGTTAAAGCAATATTAGCCCAAAGTTGTTTTGGTTGCGTTTTTATCATCGCGCTGCTGTTTTTGGCCGTTCTCCCGTCGCATCCCACGCAGGAAAACAAGGCACAGCAGACAGACGTAGAAACACCGGGGCGAAGCTGAAACGGGCCGGGCAGAAAGCAAATGTCTGCTGAAGCATGAAAAGTGAGAGGAAAGCCTCCGATTTTGCACGTGGAAGTGAAAACGCGTTCACCTCAGGCGGTGAGGAACAGGATGAGAAGCTGGAGGTGTTTTTGTTCCCTCTTTTCACACAACGTACGGGTTCTAAGTGATGATGGTTGGGAGGGGGTGACCCAGAAGGAAGCATGGGGGGGGGGGGGGGGTGTTCTAATTTTTGTTGAAGCCCACGCAGAAGAGATTGAAGGCTGTTCTGAGAGCAGCATCCAGCTGAGATTAGCTGGTGCAGCAACTACAAAGCCCTCATTGTACATCGGCGGCTTCCACAACTGAACAAAATGCCAAAACTGGAAAGGGCGTCCCAGCAGCTTAGCGGCTCTGATGCCCTGCTTAGTGTCTGTGACAAGTCATAAACAATTCAGGCTTACAGCTGACTGGCCCAACGCTGAGGCGGCATGCGTTCAACACGCTCGCAGCCCACGAACGCTGGCGAGACGCACGTCACGCCGAGCGGAGCCACATGGCATTTCTGGGATCCTGAAGTCAAGTTTAAAGCGAATTCCTGCTGCTAGATGTTTGGTGAGATCTATTTGAAGCCTCCCCCAAGTTCTGGGGGGGGGGCTTTCTTGTGGCGAACCATCGCCAGCCAAAACTGTTGTCTTTGAAATGTCTCATTTAGACGGAACGTGGTGAAAAAGCTGCTGTAGATCCTCCAATTTGAGAGTCCGCAGCCACATCAGTTCAGAAATGTTTATTTTACAAGGTAGCGTGTTTTTTATGTAAGTCCACACAGTGTAATTCTCCTGGGTGTGTGAAATATACAGTCAAATTGTACTCAAACAGTCCAGAAAGCTGGGCCCGCTTCTGACGGCTTCTCCTCTGCTCTTCATTATTACATGAATAGTAAAGAAACATTCTAGTTCTTTAATTATTGCACAGGTCGACACAGCGTAAAGTGGATTAGGTTCCTTGTGATTGCAACAAGTCTAATAATCCAAACTGTCCAGATGGAGGGTCAAACAAAGATACTGGAGATTCTGCTGCTCAATCTCATGATAATAATCTCCATTTGTTTG
This sequence comes from Betta splendens, assembly GCF_900634795.4. Classification (NCBI taxonomy): domain Eukaryota; kingdom Metazoa; phylum Chordata; class Actinopteri; order Anabantiformes; family Osphronemidae; genus Betta; species Betta splendens. The sequence goes on from NC_040884.2 coordinate 26,601,147, forward strand.
TAATAATCCATCCATGTGATGTTCTCAGGCTGCTAAGCTGCTCAGCTCCGTCTCTGGTTCTAAACGGGCCAATTTGTTCAGCTTTAATGAAGCAGGTGTTTTTCTTGGGTCAAACAGTCGAGGAGCAAATTGCATTCTGATCACGGCGCGTGGAAAGTCCAGCGGACGGTGGACGGAGCTCAGCGCCGCGTCGGCCGCTGCATCGCTGGGCGCCGCGTGCGGGTTTCAGCGCCGCTCTGTTTGCATTGCGAAGCAAAACACGACGCTTCGTTTGCCCCAGTTCGGTCTCTAATCGCAGGAGAGACTGAGGCGCAATGAACAGCGCACTCCTGTATTTGCTGGTGCAAATGAACTTCGGGACTCACGAGATAGACGCTGAAACGATTTATTGGCCATTATGAGGAGAACAATAGAACGACTCAGTAAAGCACAACGTTCCCAAAATAAAGACAGAGAAGAACATAAAAACGGGAACAGGTCGTGCCCATAATTTTGAACAATGCACCACGAATGTGTGTTCACGCAGCAGCACAAACAGTAAAGGCAGTCTTCAGGAAGGAGGCGGGCGGCAGAAGGAGCCTGTGTGGCCATTCAAACAAGCAGCGTGTGGCTGTGGGCCTGGAACAGCCAGCAGCACATTTCCATAACAGGAAAGGTCAGTGTTGTGGCTCCAGAGCCTTTAGAGACGCTACACAATCCATTCTGGGACCTCTCTGCTCAGCTGCTTTACCTGTTGACTGGGGTCCAGTTGGTGCTTTAGTTTAATAATACACACTGTATTGTATAACTCTGATTTGGACTTCGCTATGCGCTGTGTTATAAATAGCATTGATTTTTCTTCAGGGATTCTGTCTTCTAAGAATCGCAAATCTATGAAAGTACATTTCGGTAAATGGTGTCAAACTGTCTTGTGGTGCTTCTGGTTTGCTTTCTGATCGGCCCACTTACCCTTGAGCTGCCACAGTTCCTGGACAACACTAGTTGTTAAGGAAGATTCACTTTTGTCTCCCTAAAGACAAAACCATAAAGTTACTGGTCTTTTGTCTGTTCCCATAACTTCATGGAGGAAGCCTCAGTACTGAGGCTGTTCTATTCGGGCTTGTCTCAATAGCTGGCCAATCAGAAGAGACTGGAAGGCGGGGCTTAAAGGTATATCAGACTGAAAGAGCAGTTTAAGATGATCACAACATTAACTTTTAACTTTTAATTTGTGACCTTAAATTCTGTTTAACGCACAATATGCTAAAATATAGTGTTAAACCAAACATACTGTAGAAGCCAACAAATAACTGTATATCTCCTTTAATCTGCATAGTTATGTTTTGATTGTAGAAACAAGAAGCTTTCATTTTCTATGTGCAATAAAGAGAGAAAAATGTCTTTGTGTGCTCTCTGACGCACCGTGTTTGAAGTGGTGTTCCATAAGAAAACAACAGTGGAGGAAGTTTAAACAGCTTCTGGTCTTTCTCTTGGACCAGACCTCAGGACCTCAGGAGGCCCATAGGAATAAAACACTCCTCAGCATGGCCTCGTTTACCTCAACACCTGCAGCACACAGAAGCCCTCTGTGCGTGAAACAGCCCCCGAACGCCAGAAACGCTCACGTACCAGGACGCAAACAAGGCAAGTGGAGTGTGATGAAAAAAAAGCCCAAATTCAAAAAACCCCATTTCTACACCACAATTGAATAAAATGCATCTAAAGTAACCACTGAATAGCAACATTTTATTTACTTATAGCTATTTAATACCAGTTTTTGTTAATAACAAAAAGATTCAGTGTTTTTTGGGGGGAATAAATTACAAATTGATGCAATTATATTATTGTTTTTAAAGTATTATTATACATGACATACATAAATAAAATCCATACTGCACTCATTCACTGAGTCCCAGTGTTTTCCCATGGGGCTGCAGTGCTCAGAGTACTCAGATTGAACTAATATTGACATTGGAGGAGCTGAAAAGACACAACATAGCTAATAGATATAATTATCCAACACAATTATCTCCAATAATAACAGATAATTCCTCTCTGTCTGAGCACATGTTTGTTGTTGCGTCTGACGGGATCCTCCCTGGAAAGATGGGCAGTGCCACGGCTCTGCCCTCCAAACCCAGCCAGGCCTCACCTTCTGTGGGTGTGTGGAGTCGGGCCGCAGCCTGTCAGGACCAGGTGCGGCGGAGGCCCGAGGTCGCCCACAGCTCTGCTACGCGGAAACTCTGCAGCGCTCGTCTTGTTCGTCAGCGAACAGACGAAAACAGCAGCAATGGGTGAAAGTAGACGCAATCCGCTGCACAGCGCGGTTTGAATGTGGCTCAGTTCAATCGCATTTATATAAAAATAAAATCCTTATGACAGCGCTGGAGTCCTTAGAGTGATTTCTCTGTCTGGTCTAGCAGACACGAGTCCACTTAGCTAATTAAAGAAACAAACCAGAGGTCTCCATGGCTCTCTGTTTACTGCTGCGTGATGGAGGGCATAAAACACAAGCAGCAGTAGAAATGCAGACGGACAGCAGGGTGACTTAGAGGAGCTCTGAGGACAGAGACGGAACAGGGAACTGACTCTGAAGGAGGCAGAAGATAGAGAAAAACTTGAAGGAATAGAAAACATGTTTTTAGATCTAGATCTAGAAGTATATAGATTGGAACCTACCCTTCCTTTCCTTTTATTGTGTTGCTAAGCTACCTGGCTCCTGCATATGCATCATTTGACTTGAAGGTTGCAGTTACTTGAATGTTTTCAATACTGCAACTTTATGAACGCATGTGACTGCAAGGTCTAATCACTGGTCGTCTCGTAAATTAAATTTATTGGCCTCACAAGACACTGAAATATATGTTACATAACCTTGTATCATATGAGATCAAACAAACAAGCACTGTCTAGGAGGGACAGACGAGGCTCGAGCGTGGAGCAGTGAGGGCTGATGCTGAAGGACGACAGTGAGCTGCACAGTGAGCGATGGGACGGGACAGAGGAGGACGCAGCAGTCGGCGCAGCAGCGGCTGTCGAGGAGTCTTTGTTCCAGTAAGAGCCTCGCAGCATCACCCGATGACTCACCTGCCGTAAGACGACATCACCCCCAGCATGAGATCATCAGGTTGATCTCACCTACGACACACACGAAGCGACTGATGCGCACGCGGAGGGAAGCGTTTTTAAATGCTCATCCACCTGCGCACACGCAGCCGATACTATAATGTCAGCCTCACTTAGCATCAACTTCAAGCCAAGAGTTTTAAGTAAGGATGAATAATTGATGCGCGATGACTAATAACGACATCATCTGAGTTACTAGAAAGTTGTTCTGGACCTTGGGAGTGTTTGCTGTGGGTTTTAACCAACCTTTAGACTATTTTCCTCTGTTTTTACAGACGCCTGTCGATATCAAGGACAATAGAACACACACTGCACGCGTGTAGGTGTTGATGTGCGGCTCCCAACGCGCTCCCCTGTCCTTGAGCCCTGAAGGCATCACTGCAATAACGCGTCACCTCATCTCATTCTACAGATCACATCAAAGGACGGAACAATCAGAAAAGGTCTCCATCACGCTGATCACGACGCGATGCTCAGGTAAAGCCAACGGGGTCAGACGTCTAAGAGGGTTTATAAATGTCTTTTACCACCAGCTGCATTTAAGGCAATAAGATGAATTATTAATTTGTCTAATCTGAGTTTCTGCTGATCTGCGAGAGGATGGTTCGCAGAAAAGAGCAGGCCGAGTACTTAAGCTGCGGCTGAACGACACTTCAGTGCTGTGGGACGAGCATTGGGTTACATAGGAGAAGAGGAGATCACTCCAATTACTGTATGTTAAAGGGAGAGAAAGGATAAAGTAGAGATAAAAAGCAGGCACGCCGCTGAAATGCACTGCTGGTTAATAAAATAAAATCACAAAATCACATTGTGACTGTGATGCTGGGCCCACATGTGTTTGCAGAATCACAGGCTGACGCTCTGAAACAAGAGTGGGTGCTCTGAAACCAGCACCGGTTACGCGTATTTCAGTAAACCTCAAAGAATGTGTTCCTCACCTACACTTATCTTACAACGGGAAACTTTTTCATAACTGCATGAGATGCCGTTTGAAAGCGCGGCCGTCTGGCCCGCGCCTGCTTCTGGTGCTACTGGGCTGAGAGCGCACAGCGACCCTGAACTAACGCAAACACTGCATCGCCAGCGGGGGACGCATAGAGCGGCGCGCGGACGTCCTCCGGGGACCCCAAACCAACGCGCACGCATGGAAAGTATTTCACAGCTTCACATGGAGGCCGCATTTTTCACCTCGCTCTACAAAGCTTGAAGGCGCTGAGGCTCAGAGAAGGGTCATAAAGTCCATCGACCAACTGTTGAGTTATGATCCCCCACAATGCACAGGGGCTTTGAAAGCTGCCCGAGCAGCAACAGTTGCATATGGCCAAGATTGTTTGGGATGAACACAGATTTTCCAAGGAAGCAAATGAGCCGCTCATGTTTATTATTGGATCAGCTAATCTTCTTCATGGAAGAAAAATGGAATCTGCATTTATTTTGAAATGTGTGAAAAGTCTGCTACAATGTGGCTCGTGAAATGTTTTGAATTTCAATAAACAACAAAAACAACATTCATTTGTGTAATTCGTTGCTGAGTGAGTCCTAGAGTTGAATTAACACCTCGTGAGTTATCATCATTATCCAAACCACCCTGCGCTAATAAAGACAGGTTTCAAACAGACTAAACTCAACATGAATGTGGTGAATCTGGACTTTTTTAGGGGACTAAAGCAACAGCCCCCAGCTGGGAGCTCAGAATTTAATATTATTGAGATTTTCTTATTAATTTCTAAGAAACACAGCCGATCAAATCCCCCTGACTTTCTGAGCTGCGCGCACAGTAATATGTAAATGAAGCTCTGGATGTTTTGCTGTGTGAAATTGTGCATTTGTGTGTGACTGAGTGGGTGGAAGACAGCTGGGCCAAAAGTCCACCAGCCGCCGCGGCAGAGGAGAATTACCCCGGTGTGATCACTCACTCACTCACTCGGCGCTTTGTGGAGAGACCTCCGCTGAACATTCAGTTTGTTTGCAATATCAGCATAAAATGCAAATGTCTCTGGACCCGTGAAGTGCAGGACAGCGACAGCGACGGGCGGGAGGCGGGATTTCGCACGCAGACGTAGCTTCTGGGAACCGTCCGTCCTCCGGCAGCAGGGTGCATTTCCAGTCAGTCAGGTGATCCGGGATCTCCTGATGCTCACGTGATGCGCTCCCTCTCCCCCCCGATCTGTTTCCCCGCTAACGCCACCACCGGTTCTAGCGCCGCTGCCCACGCTTTGGACTTCCCTCCACTCCTCTGGTCTAATGCTCTAAACCCCCCCCCTCTTCATCCCTTTACGCCCTCCTCCTCCTCCTCTACAGAGACTTAATCCACTGTCTGTCCCTTCTGCCTCTTTGAATTATTCATTGGAGTGCTGCTCGCCACAAAGACCTGCGTCTGACACACAGAACCAGAGTGGACGGCGAACGGGTCGACAGGGGGGAGGCGGCGCAGGGGCGGCGGAGGAGTGAAGGCAGCAGATGTGTGGCCGGGAGCTTCCCAGGAAGCCCCACACTCGTCTTCCTCCTCTTCCTCCACTCTGGCAGCGTTAATAACACAACCCGTGTATATAACTAACTGTCAGGCCAGGTCAACTGGAAATAGACAGTTTTCTTGGCAACGAGCTTGACCTGATATAAAAGCCAGCGGGGTGGATGGAGGGAGGGGGGGCAGATGTACCGAACAGCCATCATGACAAAGCAGATCTGCTCACGGCCTCGTGCTGAATTGAACGTCAGCCTAAAGTGACAGTAACGGGGGGAAACACCGCTCATTTCTCCTCGTTGTAGCTTTATTAGTAAAAGCAGAGTCATAAAGAACGTCTTATTCTACAGATTACAAGATCTGTAGATCACAAGATCATATGGTTATTTGATATATATTCATCAGCCTAACAGTAGTTTCACTGTTGCTTCATTATGTCTTGATGAAAACAACTCAACTTGTGTCAGAAGCTTGAAATGACTCGGATCAAAACAGAAGATTTATTCAATGCAGACACGCGTTCAGCTTCAAAGAGATCTGGAAATGATTGTCAATTAAATGCAAAAATCTAGATACGTTGGGGGAAAGATGAAAAAGACGATAGGATCGATTAATGAATGAATTGATTAATTAGTTGGAACAGAGACTTTGAAGTGTTTTGAAGTTCAGGCATCATTTCAAAACATCGAATCAGAAAAGTGAACTCTTGGAAACTTCCTGCAGGTGCTTTCCACACCTTTAGCATGTGAAGGATTGTTTACATGCAGTTGTTAGCTTAGAGAGAGAGGCCTGACACACACTAACACAGCAGCGCAGCACTATAACTGCACGTACACTGTATGTGACATACGTCTGCCTATGTAACAGTCTGTGTTTGAGGGAAACCCCTAATAGTGAGAGCAATGCAAATGTTCAGGGGAAGGGGTGGAAAAAAGCCCCTCCTCGTCTGTGCGGCGCCTCATCGATCACGGAGGGGAACCAAAGCAACACGATGTCAGGAACTACAGGCGGAGGAAGTCCTGACCTTTCCTCCCCGCTGCACTTTCTGTCACTCAGCCCGTGCATCACCTAGTGTCATTGTGAAATGTGGACCCTGGCGAAACGAGCAGCGAGAGAGATGCTTCCAGTAAACACAGTCTGCAAAAGCAAAAGAGAAATGAACAGAGAGGAAGGAGGAAAACGGAAACGAGACGTGCGATGCCGGTTTTACTGACCTGAGAGCGGAGGCTGGTACAAATCTATGTGTGGTGAAGCCTCGCAGTGGCAGTTTGCTGCGCGATGAGGTGATGTTTTGGGGCAGATAGTGTGTGTGTGTGGTGATACCACAGACCGTGGCTATTTCGGGGCTGTCTGTGAGCTGCTGTGTGTATTCCAGCCGGCCTGTGTGTGTGATGTAGACCATGCAGTCAGTCAGTCTGTCGCGCGGCTGTGGGGGATTCCTGTTTAGTCCCCGCGCTGCGTGTCTGGGGCCTCGCTGGTGGTGGGGGGGGGGTGCGATCAGCTGCCCCCGATGAGGTGTCTCCTCACAGAACCCGCTTTGATGGCCATTGTTGCACGAACTACAAGTTTACGAAAGCTAATAGAAACATACATTAACTCATCTTGCATTATGAATATTAATTTTAATTTATATCTGCCAAAACACGAGCTCGTATTAGTTTCACTGAGCGTGTAAATAAGTACAGTTTTGATTTCGCTTCTGGCTGGTTTCCATTTAAGCCAGCGTCGTATGCAAATATGCAAATGTGCGCGGTGCTGCCTGTTCATGATTGTTGTGTGAGTCGTTGAGACGTGTGTGATCTCAGAGATGCTTCACGTCACCGCCGAGGCCTTTGATCGCCGCTGGCGCAACGCAAGGATTTTCACACCAGTCGCTGCAGACTGGTCTGAAATAGCTGTGTGTGTGTGTGGGGGGGGGGCTTTCCTTTCTCACATGCCTCGGTCAATCTGCACTCCTCTAGTTCGAACCAACGTGTCAACCGGTAATGCACAGTTTTGTGCAGCTCAAACCATGTGGTGAACACACTAGCGTCATGACTTCTGCTATTTGTCACCCACAGCCTTTACTTTTGTCCTCTATGCAAAATCTGTTTATTTTTATTGTTCACTCCTCTATAGATCTCTCCTTTTTAGTCCTTTACGCATCCTCACATCTCACATATGTCTCACGGTCTGCGTGTGCGGGTCCTGGTGACCTCTAGGCAGCGTGGAGAGGTCAAAGGTGAGCTCTTCTCAACCTGACACCAGAAACACGAGCCCAGGAGGTGTGCTCCTGCACCTCTGTGGGTGCCATTCGACACCACGAATAAATAAACCGCAACGCGCTCTGTGGAGAGCTGTTTGTTTAGATGGAGGCCGACTGGTCCGTGTCAATTGTGTGCACATGCTCGCGTTTGTGTGGGGTGTGGACAAAAAGATGGGTCAGATAAAAACGCTGTTAAGTAAGCGACAGTGTGACAGAAAGCAGGGTGCCTGCTCCCTGTGGAATTAGCAACTTCTCTGCACGTGTGTGTGTGTGTGTGTGTGTGTGTGTGTGTGTGTGTGTGTGTGTGTGTGTGTGTGTGTGTGTGGTGTTTTCGTCTCACACACACACACACACACACACACACACACACACACACACACACACACACACACACACACACACACACACACACACACACACACACACAAAGAAACCCTGCTGTCAATCAGTGTTCAGCAGGAGTCAGTGAACAGACAGGCTTTTCTGTCCCTTGGCACAAATCCCGAAACTGTGGCCTGGCTGCAGCAGCGAGAGCACTGTGTGTCACACGCTACAGTTAGAGGCGTCCCTCTGTCACACACAAATAACCTCCCTCTCTCTCTCTCTCTCTCTGCTCCGGACACAGCATTCATCTATGCATGCACGCGCGTACGTATAATTCAGAACCCACTGAATACAGTGGACAGAAATAAGCTGATAAAATAAATAATAAAGTGAGTCCATGCTAAACAGATCCGTTTGAACTTTACAACTCGGTTACAGCAGGAAAACAGCTGCTTTGGAAATGATTTGTCATAATCATGATGATAAACGCTTTGTTACCAGTGCGCTCTGGCATCACACACAAGGACATTAACCTTTATACTCCTAATCCTGGAGACCCACATGTGCAGAATGTGAACCACTGAGCCTGTGGTTCATAGAAAACTGCTTTTACCACCTGAGCAGCTGCTCATTTTTACCTGGTGGAGAATTGCAAAGATATGATCTGCAGGTTAATTTCCAACTAAGTCCGGGTTAAAGCATCAATATCCGAGCATTATGCGGTTTGCGTATTAGTTGTGGTCACACACTCTAGGTGAGTGCAAAATAACTTCTTCAGAAATTACATCATGTTCAAAAACACACATCTGCCGCAAACGGTGGCACAAGTTCGAAGATACACACACTGGAAAACACAAGTGAGAGACAGTTTCCAATTTAAAGTGAGTGATGAAGCGTCGCTTACAGCAAAAACCTCTGAACCAGTCAGATCATCCACAACCAAGAACCTTCTGTGGGTTTTGTTCTTATCTGTCACCATCTCATCCACCATTCTGTCTCACACAGACGCCTCAGTGTGGAGACTGGCACTGACCTTCCAGTCAAGTCTTCCAGCTCACACCAAAGCCCATAATGAGGCTTTTCCTTCCAGAGGGGTCTCTACAGTCGCTCCCCGAATGACCGCAGGAAATGGAATTTTCTAAAAGGATCAAAACAAGTCGAGAGTTGTAAACGGTTGGAGTTTCCGACAAAGACAATGTGCCAGATTCCAGCGCCTTGAGGGACATGACCATATCACAATGAGGCCTCTGTCTGCCTGCAACGTGTGCATGGGAACACACCCACTCGTTCACACACATGCCCACATTAACTGTATACCCTTACAGGCCCACAAAGCTTTGGGCACACACAACGCACAGTGTTTATTAATAGTTCTCTGGGATCCTGGGAAACAGCGCGGCGTTTTAGTGGTTTTCCAGCCGAGTCCTATTCATACCTGTGTGTCAGGGCTTAGTGCTGCATGCCTCTGCAAATCCTGCGCTCCCGCTTTGAGTACCTTTAACAGTCCTCTTCTTTTGTTTGGGGGGGAAGGGGGGGTTCAGTGGAGACATTCGGGTTCTGTGTGTGTCCACGTGTGCGAGCCTGTGTGCGACTGGGGTCAGCCGGCCCATTAGCAAGACATCCCAGGCTCTAATTGCCTCCTTCCAGCGAGCAGTTTGACAGCTCTGTAATCTACAGTTACTCGCAGCTCTGTTGGGTACGTGTGTAGACCGGCGTGTGTGTGTGTGTGCGTGTGTGTGTGTGTGTGTGTGTGTGTGTGTGTGTGTGTGTGTGTGTGTGTGTGTGTGTGTGTGTGTGCATGTGTGTGTGCGTGTGTGTGTGTGCGTGTGTGTGTGTGTGCATGTGTGTGTGTGTGTGTGTGTGCATACAATGAGTTACAGATTAGCCACTTCCTCGAAAACATACCTGCAGTAAAAGCCTGTGACGTTTGACTGAGGCCGGGATGTTTATCAGTCGTGATGACAGTGACGGTCAGAATAATTGTGCGTTTCTCGAGCTTCTGTGACATGTAAAATGTGTGAATTGCTTCACTTTGAGTTGCTGAGCTGCGTCGTCGCGAGCAGCAGTTTATGTGTTTAATCTTTAACAGCACACCTTCGAATGAGTGTGATTAAACCTGAACAAACCCGTGCACACTTGACAAACAAGACGGATGTAATGTAAATACACTGGGCCGCCGCATATAAACTGTTTTTGTAGCTTTGACAGACCAAATTACAGGATTTGTCAAAGTTCTCAGTGTTTCCAGGCCACTCATGCAGACGCACAAACAGAAAGAGAGGTCGTCGTTAAAGGGAAGGCTTTCATCTTCCCCACAGACAGGCCACGAGTCATCTTATCTCCAAGGCTTGGCTCGGCTATCTACAGTAAACCACAGTGTCTGCAGACGGAGCTGAAATTGATGGTGCAGTCCAACTTCTCTGTTAGACATTAGTCCCAGGAATCCCCCTCGGCGTGTGTGTGTGTGTGTGTGTGTGTGTGTGTGTGTGTGTGTGTGTGTGTGTGGCTGTGCAAGTACCGCCATCAAAAGAATTCAGAACAGATAGCACCTGTTCTGGAGAACAGGGAAACACACATTCCTGCAGATCTATACAAACGCATACTGTATTTAACTGAAAATTCAGCTGAAATTCAGCTGAAGTACCATGGAGACAGACAGACAGACAGACAGACAGACAGACAGACAGACAGACAGACAGACAGACAGACAGACAGACAGACAGACCCACATCATCCACCACTGGGCAGCAGAACTTAACACCATGGAACGCTTCAGTGGGAGATTGTCAGTGTTGAACAACAGCCCCCAGACTACATGTACCAGCAGGCTTGAACTCCCCATACACACAAACATACAAAAATTCAGCCATCCTGGACTCAAACATAATCGACAACAGACTGACATTTCCAGCAATTTGCATCTTTTCCCTAGATTTTTTAACAAACAGAACAAGAAATCAAACCGAGCAGACTTTAAAAAGTCCACCAAGACTCTCTAAACACTGTTCTCTGGTCCTGACAGTTAGAATAGTGTGTGTGAATCAAACCGCATGTTTCATCTACACACTGCACCTCCCTGCGTCTGTTTTATTTTGCCCGTGTCTAAGCAACAGAGCTGTTTCTGCTTATTTCTCTCTCCACCCTCTGGCTCAAAATGCTCCAGGCTGCTCCTCACGTGTGTGTGTGTGTGTGTGTGTGTGTGTGTGTGTGTGTGTGTGTGTGTGTGTGTGTGTGTGTGTGTGCGTGCGTGCGTGCGTGTGTGTGTGTGTGTGTGCATGTGTGCGTGTGTGTGTGTGTGTGTGTGCATGTGTGCGTGTGTGTGTGTGTGTGTGTGTGTGTGTGTGTGCGTGTGTGTGTGTGTGTGTGTGTGTGTGCGTCACACATCTGCTTTGCATTGTGGAGGATCTCGGCGCTGACTTCTCTCTAAGCCCACGATTCTGTTGCAGCAAAGCACAAAAATGGCACGACTGTGGTGGCGGCTGCTTTGGAGGAGGGAGCAAAGGGGAAAGACGGAGGGCGAGAAGACAAAAGATAAAAGGAAAGAGATAGAGAGGAAAGTAGAAGACAGTAACGGCGCTACAATAAAGTTCTAGCAGCTGAAGCACGTGCGCCAAGAATGTGAGTGCTTTATAAGAAAAGGAAAAGAGGGAGCTGAGCGGAGAGTTTGGAATATTAGGAGCTATAAAAGTTTCCAGTGCTTCACATAAGCAGCTGAGGTTCCACGGGTTGCCTCCTGCAGGGCCGTGTGAGCTGGGTGGGGCTGGCATTGCTGCTCACTTGGACTGGACTCAGAGGTTGTGGACTAGGTGAGGCTCGGAGAGGATGGGCCGGGCCGGGTCGGGACGGGGTGGAGAAAAGGAGAACGTGTGAGAGGGAAAGCACCGAGACGAGGAGAGAGGTCACTGAGTTTGTTGGGCCGCTCCGATGCCTGCTGCCCACCTTTTAACCTCCGCTCCGAAGCCTAGTAGGCTTCCTCCATGGTGAAAGCCCTCCCGCGCCTATTCCAGATAATTATCGGGCTTGACTTTGGGATTATTTATTGCATGCAGTCAAGGCGGAGGAGTGGAGGAGAGGTGAGAGAAATCATGAGCTTACATGAAGAATGGCCGCAGTCGGTCAAACATTTGGCGAGGGCACGGAGCAATCAAAGCGTGTGTGTGTGTGTGTGTGTGTGTGTGTGTGTGTGTGTGTGTGTGTGGCAGTAACCCAGCATATCAACTACAGGGTGCTTGAACTTTGGAGAGCTGCGGCGCTGCCAAGAGAGCACTGTGTGCTCATAAAAAATATTATACAACAGCTGTGGTTTGTGTTTTGTGCACGTGCACGCTGATGCTATTGTGTGTTTCACCCAGACAATGTTGGAAACCGTGCGATTTTTTCAATCAAACTAAAGTAGGGGAGGCTGCGCCAAGAGAGCACTTTGGTCTCGAGGCGAAGAACGATGAGAGCAGATCCGCAATTACCAGTGAATCTTTTGAATCTGCGACCTTCAGCCGAAAAACGCTGATCGTGGAAGTCTCATTCATCTGTCTCCCGAAAATGAGTCACATCTGAAAAGCTACGTAGAAGCTCAGCGACTGTCCCAGGATGAGGATGAGGATGAGGATGAGGATGAGGATAAGGATGAGGCTGCGTGAATGCTGAGTCACTTGTCAGAATGAAAAGCGTTGACTAAAGAAAAGTGTGACTCAGCTTGTTTACGCTACGACTCCACGTAAGAAGAGGTTAGAAGACCAGGCAGAACATCAATACCCTCACACTATACTGGTTTCAGACCAGTCCTGCTGGTTTACGTGCCCACAGCAGCATCATGCCAAACGCTGCATTCCATCAGCTGTCTGTTGCTGTCAAACCCGAACCCACCGACATTTGGTTCCTGTTAAAGTCCAGGTGCAGCGTGTGTTCACAAGGTCTAGTTCAAGACAAAAATCTGGATCTTGTCCCTTTTTGACCTCCCCACATACACGTGAAGCCCCCCACTCCACACACACACACACACACACACACACACACACACACACACACACATACACACACACACACACACACACACACACACACACACACACACACACACACACACACACACATATGCTAGTATGTTACAGGCCTGAGGGCAATAATATCAGATACTCTTACCACAACAACATCCAATCACCTGCCTGCTCCCGACCTCTGACCTCTGCTACAGAGACAGGAATAGAGGGGGATTGAGTGAATACCAGTGGAGACCGGGCCGGTCCACGAGCCAGAGTTTAAAGGATTTAGTTTCCCTCCAGGCAGGAAGACAAAGCCTGTAACCTTACTGCAAACACAAGTGATTAGAGAGATGGAGTGATTCGGGGGGAGGGGAGGGGGAGTGAGGGGGGCCTGGCTGTTAGCTCTTCATCAATACACTACATTAGCTGGGTACATGGATGACTATCTTTTCATTACATATGTGCATAGATGAGCCTCCCAGAGGAATTTCCCCTCCCTCCATTGCACCATCTCGGCATCTCTCTCCCCCCTCGTCTTCCTATCTCACCCCCCCCCCCCCCCCCGCACTTTTTATCCATCCATCTTCTCTCGCTTCTCTGTCTCTCCTCCCACTTTCAACGCGAGTCGTTTCCAACCAGACGTCGGGAGAATCAGACCTGAAAGTGATTCTTGGCCTTCTTGAGAAACAAATGATGGTTCTGGTAATTAACATGATAACCTTCCAATTACACAACTGAGTAAACTTTCCAGAACTACCTAGTGAACAAATAAATGTGACCCAGCTTGATGTTTCTGATATTTTTTCACCACTTCTGAACCTCGCTTTACCCTCTTGTGCCTCTCTCTCTCTCTCTCTCTCTCAGATTGTATTTGAACTGCGATCACCATGAAATCTCTGTATTTCTCTTTATATCTCATCACTCATGCCCCCAACAAACACAAATACTCTACCCCGGGCGCACTCAGCCCATAGGGGTGAGTGTAAATTTATTAGCCATTAAATGGCACTGGATACTACGTGATGATGGGAAAATGTGCAGCGTGTGTGAGAGAGCGCGAGTGATGGGAATTAAGCTGAGGGAGCTGAGGGAAAACAGCGATTGAATTCCTGGCTATACTCATGACTCTGTGTTTTACGAGGAGCATTGCTCCTTCTCAGAACCACTAAGTAGGAAGAATAAATGTGTCAGCGTGTGTGAGTCTGCCTCCTTCTACTTTATGCACGCACCCAGACACACAGGCCCGCTTTACTAGCACTGATGCCTTATCAGCCGTAAACACTGGTTTCACCACGCTGGGCATCCAGCGGCTCTTCCAACGAGCATTTAGACTCAACCACTGGCTATTTCCTGCCATATACAACCAGACGCATTACGGTGCCAGCACAAATGTAAATGTGTGAGGTGGAAGGCCATCATTAACAGTTTCCAGTCGCTCAGCAGAAAAAGGCCTGACCAAAAACTCCACTATAAAGTTAAAACTAATATGCCCGGACGACTGCTGGCACAGGGAGGAAACATTCCTACAGTCTGTGACTTATGAAACACATTTATTGTTGATTTTTCTGAGTGTAGTGCTGCTACCGTCCTGGATGGGTCTCTGGAACTAGAACAGATAAAGACGAGCCATATATGAAGCTGAGGGAACAAGGCCTTGCCGATCACTGCAGCTGCATTTAGGGTTGGATGTGAGGTAAAAACAAGGTCCTGGTCTGTTTAAAAGGTACAGTGAAGGGTGTATATGTGGACTGGAGCTGCATCTGTTCCCTCCTCCCTCCGTGTTCCCACCATCACAGAGGGCAGTGGGATCTGACAGGAATAAACCCCTGGATTAAGCACCTGGACACCGCACATGGAGGCCTGTCCATCCAGGAGATAGCTGTCATCACCTGGTAAATGATGCAGAGGTGGGGGGTGAGAGCAGCAGGACATGGTGGAATTATAATTAATCAAACTGTGTGGAGGAGGAATTGCCTTAACTGAAGCCAGTTGAGCTCTGGAATACCAGCTGTTTGCTGCCGCTTCTCCACTGAGCTCGCTGATTCACCATTTCATTTTCGTTTTTATGCTGGTGTATATATTGAAAACACATGACTAATCTAGATTGTGCTTTTTTTTCTTAGCATGAGAATATGACAATGTAAATAAATACAATCAGGACAGCAGATATTGTTCTGCCGTAACATGTGATCTGGACTTGTTTTTAGCTTGAACTCAAACTATCATTTATCATGTAACATTTGTGATTTGTTTTAATAGAGCAAAACGTGACCTCACTTCACACATAATGTGCTTAATAAAGCATCAACCAAACCTCAGCGCACACAGGACTGAGGGAACAAACCCACCACTGGCAATGACGAGTGGTGCTTACAAATAACTAACCCAGTTCTCTAACCTTAACCATCTCCCACAGACTTACCGACACACACGTTGGCTTAGAGCAGCTAATCTTCTCTGTACATTTCAATTCCTGATTTAGAAACATTAAAAGCACGATGTTGCTTTTACCTGCTGGTGACAATAAATGAAAGTGATGGACTGAGTCTCAGACAAGCGCAACCCAGACTGAACATAGTGTGTGTAAATAAGTCCAAAGTATAAAACACATGCATATAGTTTGTTTGTCTCCGTGCAGACTCTCCTTCCAAACTGCCAGAAAGAAGTATTTATGGACTTGTTATTGGTATCTCAGTGCTAAGTTGCTCAATATTAATAGCTGATGCTTCCCTTCGTGTCTATGTGTGAGGAAACGGCGAGTGACAGGATTATTAGGTCTCAGTCAGACGCAAAATAAAAGCCGTCCAGGGGTTTTTGAGTGAGTGACGCAGGCGCAAAACAACACAGAGGTCAGATGGGCAAGTGGAGAGAGACGAGCCAGTCGATCCTGGACCGAGTGCAAAAGCAGATCTGAAGCTTCCCTTCTGCACCGGAGTCGGACTGCATGCAAGTAAATAAGGACTGACTTCAGTGCAGTGCAGAAGCTATGCAGTGCATGCATGAGTTGATTTGCATGTGCCCATGTTTCAGGAATGTGAATATGTAGTTGCCCCTGGATTTCTATCTGCTGTCATATTTCGCTCCTCTCTCCTGACCTCCACATGTCCCACCCTCTGCATAATGTCAGCTTTTCTCCCTCTCGTGCCTGATGTCGTGGCAGCGGAGGAGAGGAGACGCCTCTGTAAATGTTTAGTGTATGAGAGTTTGTTAAAGATGTGCCTGGAGAGTGATAAACACAAAACATCTGGAAGCAGACCCAACATCTGCAGCCTGGAGGGACTTGGATGGAGCGAGCGAGGCAATAAGAGAAACCCCGAGACAGACGGGAAAACAAAAAGTGGGAAGAGCAGGAAAGGACGCGGCGCTCACACTAATCAAATGAGGCTGATTCCCTGACGCAGGCAGAAAAGCCGTGGAACTGTTGCACAAACGGTCGGCATCCTCCGCGTTCACCCACATTTTGCAGCGTTTCCAAAGATAAACAGTGGAGGAGCTTTGGAGTTCAGCACCCACTGCAAGGGTGGGCCATGAAGCCAAACAAAAGCCAACGAGGAACAGATGTTCAAGTCACACACACACTGATGTAAACACACGTTTCGAGTATAGTTCCTGTCCTAGAACGAAGCCCACAACCACAGCTCTTCTACTCACAAACACGCACGCACACACACACACACAAACACACACACACACTTGAACGATGCCGAAACGAGAAGTGAGGGAACACATCAGACTCGTAAAAGCATCCTCCCAGAAAGAAAGGCGACGCCGGCCCAATCCCCACTATTGTTCCACGAGAGCTCAGAACGTTCGCGGGCTCCTCCGCGCGTGTGCACGTGTTTGTTTCGGTCACAATCACGGGGGGAAACAGCTGCGTGGACCTGTGTGGCCTGAAAGGGGCAGGGTCTGCAGATAACCTCTGACTCCTCAGACAGGAAGCTTGGAGAGAACCTCAGGAAGTTGCTCCCGGGGCCGATGTGCAAAACAGAGCTTGCATGTTCAGCGGCAGGAAAAGTAAACACAGCTTTCAGGTGCACAAGCACAATGTGTGCTGGAGCGCGTGCATCAGCGTCTTTACTCCCTTGGCACAGTTTATGTGACAGAGTGCGCCGGGATTAGGACAAAAAAACAAGCCCTGCATAATAATGTGCCGTGCTTTATATGTTTGCTTATACGCGCTAATATAACACCTGAGCAGCTTTTGCAACACCTTGACAAGCCTACACATCAATCAATCAGTCAACAGCCCATCAACCTGCGTGCCCTGTATGCTCCTAAAATCTTGAGCAGCTCGCTGTAAAAACTCCACCTCGGGCCAGAGGAGGAGAAGCTGGCACCGAGCCCGGGTTTCAGAGCCTCTGCACAGAAAGGAAGCAGCCTGAGTGCGTTCATTGTGAGTCCTTCCTGGTGCTCTTGAAAGGCAGAGCCGTGCTTTACCGAGGCCCGTGTCGTGGGTTTGCAGCCTCCCACAGCACACGGCCTAAGCAGCGCAGTCCCCGGCTGAAGGTCAGAGCTCAGAACCAGCACATGGCTGCGAGTGGAGCTGTGTCTATGGTCTGTGGATAGCAGAGCATTTGAACACGCTCCAAACGCAGCCATGCAGTGGCGCTAAGGTTTATTCTGCCGATGTCGAGGCAGAATTAAACACACATTGAAAAGCAGAAGGCCTGGGAAGCGGCCCTACGTGACACCGAGCCGTTTCGATATGTGAATTTCACGTACGGGGTTGAAAGAGAGGATTGTGCATTCTCTGAGGCTTCACTGGTTTCACTTCTCAGCTCTCGCAAAACCACACACACACACACGAATATCTCCCCTCACGCAACCCTGACAAATACACACACACACACACACCGGGCCGAGGGCGGACATGCGTCAAAAGCAAACAGTGGAATCCTACTCCACCGGCGACGTCACGCGCCCACCGCTACCCGGCATGGCACGCGGCCAGGCGCTCACAGCAGGGTGCCTGTGAGGAGCTGAATGAAGAGTGTGGGAGCGCTCCTACGTCGACTGACAGTGACGTCTGCCGGCGCCCTCCGCCTCCACGAGCCTCGCGCGGCGCCGTCCCACGTGCCAGACGGACGGAGCGAGCACAGCGGGCGAAGCCGAAATCTGACATCAACGTGTAAAAGGAGTCGTGCGGTTCTAACGTAATCGCTTCCAGGGCCGAGGGAAAAAGGCGCAGCTGTGTTATCGTTGGTGTCTCACCCGGCGTGTCAAAGACTCACATGCTCTGACACATATACATGCACAATGGATAATTACTGCCAGTTAGCCCCCTCATTTATCGCCATTACGCCAAAATGACTTCCTCCACTGTCCGTTCCAATGCACCTCACTCTGGAAATGTCATTTAGAGCCGTGCGCTTGACAGACAAGACACAATTTAAGCAATTAAAGTCAATTTATCAATCAGGAGCGTTTTACATACCACCACCCTTAATGCTTTTTACAAATAAGAGCAGAGGTATCTTGACACGTGCAAATACAGCCTTTATTTTGCTACACCTGCAAACTCTGACACCCAACAGCTCTTTGCAATCTGCACACAGTTGAACAGAAAGGATGTGGTGTAGCCTGACAATATGCCCCTTTAGCTGAAATTAAACCAGCCTGGCTGCTCTGCTTTTCTCGACAGCTCATTCTGATGACATTTGCCATGGAAGGATACTGTAGGGTTAGATTCTGATGTTTCTGAGCAGAGTTTTTAATATTTATCCTTTAACTAATGGATTTTAAACAACTACGTCCTAAGCAGAGAAACTTAATTTTCAAGAGCTAAAGTATATTTAGTAAATGGGTCAACAACAAGCTTTATTCGATTTATTACTGGATTTGATGTCATGTGTTATTGTTGGCTTTTGGCGGCCGTACCAATGGGAAGTCAAAGGAAATCTCGGTGCATGGACGACGACTAAAGTGGGTGAAAAACACCCTTCAATACATCAAGGGAAGTCAAGGCGTCACTTATCATCCTAATTTAGGTAAAGAGCTTTTTTTTTCTAGGAAGGGTTTACTGCAAAATGTTTTGAAATAAGATTCTTTGGACTCATGGTATGAAGATGCACTTATATCAGAAGTGGAAGGAGAAAAGTACTGTATGCAGAAGGAAAAGACCCGGTAATGGTCCAAAGTGAAACCTAGTGGATGCAGCGTTGTGGCATGGAGACGCATGGCTCACTGATGTTTGCTGAGGATGTGACTGACAGTGTGAAGGACTAAACTCTGTGCTCACATTCAGCCAAAGACTAAAAAACTGATGAGATGCTGCTGCACAGTGCAGACAAATAAACTTAAACATAGGTTTTGAATATAATAAGTATACATATTTGTACACTACTATTACTGCTGTAACTAATTAATTATAAACATCATCTGCTGCCACAGTGAGAAACTTTCCACTGTTCAACAACAACAAAATCACATTTGAAATAACATATCATCAGTATATCAACAGGTCATTAAGTTGTTTTTGAAAAGGATGTGCATTGCTTGAATCTGTTCACTTAACAGACAGCTATAAATATGTCAACCCTTTACTGTTTATATTGATGATTACCTGCCAGCAGTCTGCTCCACTACTGTAGTGCTGATGTCTGTGCATGTGCTGCAGCGCATGTACATAATCAGACAGAAAACAGAAAATACAGCTCCACAGGTTTATACAGTAGCTGCTAGTCATCAGAGCTCCAGGATGTATACTGGAAATTACATTATAATAGTGAGCACTGGAACAGGGGTGCTCTGCTAATGCTACGCTAAGCTAACAGGTCGCTGGCTGTGAGGCTGCTGTGTTCTCATTATATTTTCAGCAGCTTATGGAGATATTGTTCTTGAAGAAAAATCTTATTCATAGAATAAGAATATATAATGTGAGATTCTGCTCCACTGAAATTTAATTGTTGTTAACCTGAACCTAAACACGGATCAACATAAAAAGAGAAATGAGGCCTCTGGACGTGAGAGGGATGAACTGTATCATGGCACCTGCGACAGAGCCACTAGTCGTGGTAGAAGCTGAACCGAAGAGCGGCAGAGCGAGAGGAGAAGTGTGCTGCTCTGGCTGCATGACGACCTCAGATAACATGTTCGAAGGAGACCACAGAGACTTTCTGCTGCCTATCAGCCGTGACTCAGAGCTTTCAAAAGACAGTATCTCAGTACGGCAGAAGAGTTTCTATGACATTTAGTTCTAGGATTTTTCTTATCAAGTATTGGTATTCTTAGTAGTACTGGTTTTGTTTGTAGTAGCATTGTTGTGGAAGTTTACTCACACATCATGACCGGACAAAATGTGACTAAAGAGTTAATTCTGGTGGTGCATTAACGAATTTTGTGTTATTCCCCCTCTTGTAACTAAACAGAGGTTTTATGTAAATCATTTGTCCGTTTATCGTTTAGCAGAAAACAAGATTCCCACTGTGCTTTCTGACTAACATGAGTCCACGTGGGGCCCATCTGTGCTTTAATGGATAACGCTGTGTAAGTGTAAGCCAGTGACCTTCCAGGGCAGTCTGCCTCATTGTTTCACGGGGACAGGATGAACTTGGGAAGTGTCTCGAGTATCCCCTAAAGCCATCGGGACCTGGAAACGGTGCAGATGGCGTCCCACAGAGGTCATTGGTCGGGCCGGCATACCTGCTTCAAACATACAAACCCATGTGGGTCAGACTGGACCCCTCGACCTTTGACACCATCGCAGTGGCTGCCTGTCGGAGCCAAAACACAGCCTGAGCGGTCCCACGGGTCAGTCTGTATTTTCTCAAACACACATGCACGCGTATGTGCGCAGTGCTATACAAACACACACATGCATTAGCTGTCCCAGTGTGTGATAAGAGCCGTAGCCCTTCACCATCTGAGACAGAGGTCGACTTTAAGTGCACAGGATTCCTACTGCTCGCTCACTCGCTCCTACGTGAAACCCGGACGGCCTGTGTCAAACTAAAGTCGGTTTCGGTTGAGACTTTTTCCTGTTCCTCTCTGACAAACCAGTCTGACCGTACACATATTTACACATTCTCAAATACACACACACACAGGCTCACACAGACAGGCACACATGCCAGTAGGTTAGAGAGGAGAGAGACGTGGTTAGAGAAACATTTATAGATAAGTAAATACACATTAATAATTGGCTGAAAGGGCAGAGGTGAATTTCATGGAGCTCTGATTGAGCTCACATCCTATTCAAATGATACGCGTGCAACAAACTCACAGTCTTACGCAACAATACACACCCACAGTACACACCGACAGATTCTGAGAACTCTGTGATTACTCATTGACAACTCATTTACACTTGTGTTTATGTTTATATTATGATTATGCATCAATGATTGGCAGTTGACGCAAATAAGACTACAACATCTCTACATGAAACAGTGATCAGAGGTGAACTTGACCTCTTACTGGAAGAATAATCATATTTCGATTTTAAACTTACTAGATGGACACGCTCTCTAAACACACTTGTCTGTTTGTTGCCCTCCTGCACAGAAACCCCCTGACCTTACTGTTTAAGAGCTGAGAGAGGCACATCCAGGCAGCCATTCCCGTCCCAAGTGTTTCCTATTAACAGTAGTGTATTGTACTGGTTCCACTGAAGCACAGATGGTAAACAGTGATAGGCCAGGGAGGGTTTTAGGGTCTTACATTACATTATCGTAAGCTGCTACTTATCACCATTGGAACCTGTGACACACAATGTTGACATGACTGCAGCAAATCTACTCTCCTTATTCACTTACTCACATATTCATTTATGTTGTAATTTCATTAGAATTGTATCCACTTTTGCCACTTTTAGATAAAATTTTCCTACAGTGGTTGATTTCGGAGGAATCACACCTGACCATCAAATATAAATATAATTGACTGAGTTCTTTTTGGTTTTGATGGACCTTTAGTAAAGTTGTGTCACACCTCACATGGGGGTGTCTGTAGGTAAAGGTCACCTACACAGTTGTCACATCAGGGTCTAAACCCTTCAGATGTATTCAGATGAGATGGACCAGATGAGCTTCATGCCGAGCAGAGCTTCACTTCTCAGCGTGATCACAGGCGGCGTGAGTGCAGCGTGTGTGTGCACGTAAATCCCCGGGCAGGCACATTCCCAGGCAAAGCTTGTATATCATTTGTCAGAAGCTTCAGGTTTCATGCTAAAAGAATTGATCGCCTTTTAGCAGCTCAGCAAGAACCTGGCCAAGTCATAATTTAATCTACGGATGAACCAAGGATTCACGGATCACTGCTTTAGAAGGCATTAACGTGAAGGAAAACCTGAAATAAAATCAAGGTTGCATTTAAATTAGGGGAAGTTCTCATCTGTCGCCTCAGAGTATGGCTCTGAAACCGCATTAACTTGCATTTATTAAGGGAGATACAACATGCTGACAGCTGTTCAGTGTAAGACTTTGTAGAACATTTGTACCATTTGGAAGCATTTGTTGTTT
>NC_040884.2:26628721-26676221 GCF_900634795.4 Betta splendens
ATAAGATGAAGGAATAATAATCACTACATACAACAATTTATAAGACTTAACTTTAATTACCTTTCATTAGAGACTTTTAAAGCAAAGAAATCATCTTCAAAGCATTTAAATCAAAGGAGACACTGCACGAGATCAGGTAGGTCAACCACTTAGGTCAGATTATATTTAACTTTATTGACTGCCACCGTTTGACATATACAGCAGTACATAAAGAAACATTAGCAGCCATAAAAAGTCTGAGCGTGGTGGTGTTTTATGATCCGGTTCATTGTCTTCAGGTGGCTCTGAGAGCCAGCCAGCGCCAGGGGACTGATTTACTCGTCACACAAGGGGAACATATTTAGATTTGGCGTGCTGGAGATAGTGGGCAGTAAAGCTGGCAGGGCAGAAGATGACCCAGACAGTGGGAGCACGGAGAACCAGGGGGGAAGACGTAAGACACACCAGTTAACCTCCTGCCATTAAAGCACCAGTGATTTCTGACTGGAGGCCAGGGGACAATGGACTACAGTGTGCTAATTACACACTGTGCCATGGATAATAGGAAATGTGCTCTGATTCATGAACTGACGCCCATAGATCTGTCTTTAACAATATAGGTATATGTAGAAGAAATAAAAGTCGTC
Organism: Betta splendens; assembly: GCF_900634795.4. Taxonomy (NCBI): domain Eukaryota; kingdom Metazoa; phylum Chordata; class Actinopteri; order Anabantiformes; family Osphronemidae; genus Betta; species Betta splendens. The sequence goes on from NC_040884.2 coordinate 26,629,348, forward strand.
AATAAAAATTGAGTTATAGAGGTGTGGGTTTTACATTAGTAAAAGCAGAATATTTAATTAAGGTTGCCCTTCAGTGAATTAACGTACTGTAGTGAGAATTGTGACTTGACACTACTGTTCAGATACAGTAAATACGGTTTAATGCATATCTTTGTAAATATGTCTGTGTTTATATTAAAGTGAGCAGCTGTCAAATTTGAGCCCTCTCAGCATACAGACTATACTCAAACCCAGTGTGAGCACTCTGAGAAAATTTGTATGGGACCACCAACTGGAGACCACCATGAAAAGACACCAAATGATAGAGCGAGAACACTTTCCACTTTGAGTGGATGGAAAACTATATCATTTGTTTTTACATTACAGTTTTTACTTGGCTTGCCAAGTTTTTTGACCATTCAAGCTTTCTGGAGTGTTAACCCATGGAAATTGGAGATCTGATTCAGCGGAGAAGAAGATATTTGGCACTAATAATACTATAACCTGATGGCTAGTGTAAAGCCAGCTTACTTCATAATAATGTAATAAAATTATGTGTCACTCTCACTCTACAATTAGCATCCTTTCCATTTACTGTTATAGCCAGTTGCAATAAAACCACATCCTTTAGTAAAGAAGTAATATGTAATTATTTTAATACTATATGTACACAAAAGGTTAACATACCAGAAAACAGGAACGTTAACAGCTAGTAATTTTTGTCCTAAAACCAAATTATCTGTGAGAGACACGGAGCAGGAGCGGTTGTCCCGCCCCTAACAGAGAAGCGGGTAACCAGATATTCAAAAACAAGACGTCATCCCACAATGCAACGCTCTCAAGCGCGCCGTGCCGCATTACCTCATCCCACAATGCACCGCGCAACTAAGAATCTTCTGGGTGGTCGTCTAGGCAACGCGCCTTATCTGAGCGCCGGGTCCCGCCTCGCGACACGCCCTCTAACCAATAGGAGAGCGCTGTCATGACATCATACCGCTATTTTTAGAGAGGCAGCGGCAGCAGATAAGGTTTGGCTCCACGCTGAACGGCTCAGAGTATATACACAGCTCGCGGCGGGACGAGCCCCACACTGCTGCTGGTGCTCGAAGAGACGAGTTGAGTCAGAGCCGCTCGGCGCTCCTCATTCACGGACACTTGAGAAAAACACTCTTTGTGAACTGTTACAGGTCCGCACTGAACAATCGACCGTCGCCGGCTGAAAGACGTAAGTCCCGATTCCTGTGTCAAGGCAGCGCGCGCTAAGTTTGGAAGTTTTTACGCGCAGTGAGGACGTTCGGAAGCCGCCGTTTTCCCTCACCTGATAAACCAGGAAGAACAGAAGGGGACGAAGAGTTGTTTTGTACAAGACTTTTTAGCTACTTCTGTTTTTGGTTTCTCTTCTATGTATACCAAGATGGAAACTACTTTCTATGACGACTCACTCAACGCTTTCTCCCAGCACGACAACGCCGGGTACGGATACAGCAACCCCAAAGCCCTGAAACACAACATGACCCTGAACCTCTCCGACCCGACGGGCACTCTGAAGCCTCACCTCCGCGCCAAGGCCAGCGACATCCTCACCTCGCCCGACGTGGGCTTGCTGAAGTTGGGCTCGCCGGAGCTGGAGCGGCTCATCATCCAGTCCGGCAACGGACTGATCACCACGACGCCGACCCCGACGCAGTTCCTGTGCCCCAAGAACGTCACCGACGAGCAGGAGGGCTTCGCGGAGGGCTTCGTCCGGGCGCTGGCCGAGCTCCACCACCAGCACATGCCCGCCCCGGCCAACGTGAGTGTGACCTCGGCTCCTCAGACCAGCGTCAACACCGCGCTGCCGCCCGTCTCCTCTGCTGCCGGCACCGCTGTCTACAGCAACGGCGCCATGCGCTCCGACTCGCCGGTGTACGAGGACTTGAACACCTTTAACCCGGCCATCAGCACAGTCTCGGCGCCGAATTACACCACCTCAGCCCCGACCATGTCCTTCTCCGCCGCCGCGCCGCAGCTCCCCATCTACGGCCCGCCCTCCTCCGCTCAGCTGCCCCGGCTCACGGCGCTCAAAGAGGAGCCCCAGACCGTGCCCGAGATGCCGGGCGAGACCCCTCCGCTCTCCCCGATTGACATGGAGAGCCAGGAGCGCATCAAGGCGGAGCGAAAGAGGATGAGGAACCGCATCGCCGCCTCCAAATGCCGGAAAAGGAAGCTGGAGCGCATCTCGAGGCTGGAGGACAAGGTGAAGACGCTCAAGTCCCAGAACTCGGAGCTCGCGTCCACCGCCAACCTGTTGCGCGAACAGGTGGCCCAGCTGAAGCAGAAGGTGATGAACCACGTCAACAGCGGGTGCCAGCTCATGTTAACGCAGCAGCTCCAGACATTCTGAGGCGGCGCCGGGAGCGGCGGAGAGCGGAAAGACTGTAGTTGAACGACACGGACGCTTCGTGTCATAGCGAGGCTCTGTCTCCCGAAAACGTGACTGGATTTGGGAAGATGTGGCGCGACACTGGCGGGATCGCAGCCGAACTCAAGCTCCCGAGTGACCGGTGCGCCCGGTGGCGCGTCCCGGAGCCGGTCTCGGGACAGTGACCGTAGCCGTGAACCAGAGGGGGCACGGCACCGAGCAGGATACCTTTCTGTTTCTGTTTCATGCTGAGTTTTTACACAACTGGACAGGACTGAACATTTCTTGATTTACATTCAGCTCTGCATGGACCTACTCATGACCATCTAAGGAGACATTCAGTATTAAAAGGAATTACAAGCCTGCAATAGAAACTTTTTCTTGTTGTAGCCATATTGGTCTCAAACTTGGGTGTGTTGGCCAACACCAAACAGCTGAAAAGTTGTTAAAAATCCGCCTGATTTCTGAGTTACAGTACAATGTACTTCTTTCTTAATTGTAAGAAATCAAGTTAGAAAAGCTTCAAGATTTACTTGTTTTTTTCTAAAGTTGTTTGATGGGGTTTCACTCATTGTTATGTGTATATAAGATCAACCAGGAGTACTTATGTTTACTATTTGTAATAATACTGTATAATTTTTTATGTTTTGCTTTCTGAGCACTTCAGAATCTAATCAATATTTAAGGAAATAAACCCGATACAATGAAGCAAGGCTGCTCCTGTGTTCTTGTGTGTGACAGAAGTGGGTGTGCCACATCAGGAGCTCAAACAAGGAACATGTTGCAACATGTTGCAAGAGCTGCTAGTTCCAGTAGCTCAAGGTAAATTCCATTAGTGCTGGTATTGATCCAGACTGAGTGATTGTGTTCCAGCTGACAGGCCACGCTCACTTATTGATGGAGACCAATTCTGTAAATTGGGATGTAGAGTTTGAGCAAACCATTTTATAGCAGCCTACCTACACACTTCAAAAACTACACAACACTTCCATTTGTTTTCAGGCGCAACACATTACAGCAATAACTATGTCATTAGCCACACTAAAGAAAGCAGCGCACCTCAACTGGAAATGTCATTATCCAAGTTATTTGAGACATAAGACGGCTCTGAGTGTATATTGCATCATTCAGTTATTCAAGATTCCCTCCTGTCCTGTTGTAAATAAAAAAAATCCCAACATGTGCAACAACACTGAAAATGTCCGTGAACCTAATAAGCCTTGGGCAGGGCTCCGGATAAAAAGCACACACTGTTATTGATGACTCATTACTTTGAAGATGAAACCAACCAGATTTTGTGGAAGAACATGTTCTGGACACATTATATCCTATTATCTCTGTGGTGTAGTCAACTCGTTTATAGACGCAAACAATAACACACATAAACTAGAATGAATTCAAAACAGCTTTATCATGCTGATATATAGAGTTCACGTTTGTAGCAGTAAATGTATAAAATGCAAATCTTTCTGTTTGTTCTAATGGGTACGTCGTGGGTATTCAGAATAGCCCAGTAAGTAAACTGTAACAGTAAAGCCAACAAACACTTTAAGCTCCGTTTAGATTACTGTATAGAGGGCGCGTACGTCACGTGAACGGGGCAGCACAGATCACACAGGGGAAACATACAGGTTTTGCTTATCGCCAGCAACCGGTGGGTTATGTGTTGCTCATGACAAACCGCTAGAGGGCGCCACAGGCCGAGGAAACTAACAAACGAACTTAAAATTACATTTTGAATCCAGATGCTTCCATCGTACTTCAAACTGTGCTTCAATTATTATAAATGTAATTTTATACAAAGAAACATATCAAGTGTCTCCATTGCCATGGAGACTGGTTAGCTTTTTCTGTTAACTTTTTCACTTGAAAATGTTTGGCTGGGGAACTGTGAAGTGTTTGCCTTCTTTGTGTCATTCGTCATCATAAATATATTATTCTGTAAATTTATATGGTCCAATAAAATGTGTTGACTTACACATCTGGTTTAATGGTCATATGTTTCATTTTTGTCTTCACCCATTGACACAATATTCAATATTACCAATAAAATGTTAAAGATGAAAAAAGGTTATGGTGCAGAAAGGTTTAGTCTAATTGTCAGACCAAACACGTTTATGATGGCGCTCTAACGAGTACTGTACCTCCTCTATAAATCTACTGTTCTGATTTCACAAACCCGCTGTAGCGTGACATCACTTCGGGAAGCGGAGTCCTGCCTGACCATATAAGGAGAGGGATCGCTCGGAAGAGGCGCGTCATCACGCAGCGGGCGTGTTTTACGGGAAATGACTGGAATGTGCTTAATACGGTGAGCTCCGATAAGGCACCGGGGAAGGCAGGGATTTACTTCCGACCAATAAATCAAAGAAAACAACGAGAAGAAAGAACTTTCATGGGCAACAGCTGTTTTAAAAAGTTTATTATAATATAGAATAATAACTAGCTGCATGTCAAGATCAACAAATGGAAATAAATGGAAATCTATATGTAGTATAATCTGCATAAATATAGTTCACTTGTACTTCTATTTTATTTGTTCTTATATCTCCTCAATTACATATTCATTAAAACGTTGATATAAAATGTTAATATTCTTACATTTAATTAACATTAAACACATAAGTAGAATTATCTACACCTCAACTACTGCAACACTATTCACATGCTGCTCACACGTCGCATAAGTGATGTTTATGTAATGTGATTCATGTCAAAGTAACACTGCATAATGCATGCTGTGAGTAAGTTCCTCCTGCAGGTGGCATATGTGATACAAAACTAACTACAGAGGAAAATGTCTAAATAGTCACAGGTTCCATGCGATTGTATCTGCACTTCACTGGCTTTGAATTCTGGGCTGGTTGAGTTTGATCAGAATGGGGTTACCCAGGGATTGCTCCATTTCTGCACCCACACATGCTATTTCACCCACGCATATGGTTTCTCTCTCCATTGTTTTTGTGTCTCCTCTTCTCACTGTCATACGTGGTTGTATGTAAATGTAACACGCATCTTAACATATTGGATTTAGGTTTGTGCTTTGCCGGTTGTCATAGTTATTGTTTTAATTACTTTAACATTGCTGTAACAGTATTAGTGGGACACATAACCCCACAGAGGGCAGGTTGGACTGGACAGATCTGTAGAGCAGCTCGTCTGTTTTCGGTTGCTAAGGAATAAACACACACAAACATCCAAAAGCCAAGTTAGACCAGTGGGTAGTTGACTGAAAGGATTTAAAATGTTCAATGTACTCCAGGACTTTAAAGCTCAAGCTGCATCAAACCGCAGCAACCCGTACGCCGTGGACGTGATCCGGGCAAAGAGAAACGATCTGGTTTATGGGATCTCACACACGGAGGATCTACTGGATCTCCTCGTCGCGGAGGGTGTCATGACAGCTGCCAAGAGGTCCATCATTTTGACTCTCAGGTCACAGAAAGACCAGAACTCCAGGGTGCTGGACATCCTGGAGGCCAGGGGTGAAAGGGCATGTCGGAAGTTTTTCCATCCGTGCCTCATGCGGGCAGAGCCCAGCCTTTATCAGCGCATCAAGACCTATGTGGGGAGTGTGAACGAGCACGTTCAAGATACAAGGAGGCAGCTGATTGGGTATTTGCTGGAGAGGGAAAAGGAGGGGATGGATAGACTTACAGATAGAAAAAACATTCAGAACAATCTGAAGACTAGTTTACTCACAACTAAAGGAACTAAAACATTTAGCCCTAAAAGTAGCAGCATGTCTGAGCCTCTTGCAAAAGCAGAGGACGAACCAGCACAAAGTCAAACAGAGCATCTTCACGCCGCTGCTTCCAATGGAGACCTATCACTGCTGGAGAAGCTGCTAGAAGACGCCAATATCAATTCGGTCAATCCATTCAAGCAGAGCCTCCTGCACGTAGCAGCAGAGCGCGGCCGCCGCTCTGTCGTCGAGCTCCTGATCCGAAAAGGGGCCAGACTGGACCTGCAGGATGTGCAGGGCCACACGGCCCTTCACAAAGCGGCCAGCGGAGGCCACGAGGAGATAGTGGAGGTCCTGGTGAAAGCTGGGGCTCCCATCTACAGCCTGGATGTGCAAGGCAAGACGGCCGTTCACCTGGCTGCAGACAACGACAGGGGGCCCTCGCTCGGCGCCCTGGTGAGGGGGGAGGCGGAGCGGAGCGGGAGCCGCACGCAGGACCCCTTCCTCCACACGGCGGCCGCCGAGGACAACTGGAGGCTGGCGGAGCGGCTGCTGCAGGGAGGAGCCTGCGTGGAGGCCACCAACCACCTGAAGAAGACGGCTCTGTTTTATGCGGTTGCCAGGAGCAACGAGAAAACCGTGGCTGTGCTGCTAAACGCAGGAGCCAAAGTCGACAGGGACGTTCTGAATGAAGCCTTTCAGCTCAATCAGGAGCCCGTCGTGCGTCTGCTGCTTGGTGAGTCCTTTCATTAAAGCATCCAACAACCTTCCCTTTCTAACCCTTCACTGTGCTCACTCACTAAGCTGAAGCCAGAGGCGCTCTGGGCGAGGACGGGCTGAGCTCCGCGCTCCTCTCGGCCGTGAGACGGAACCAAGGGCCGGTCGTCGCGGCTCTGATAGACAACGGAGCCAACGTGAACGCGCGTGACCAACGGGGCTACACGCCTCTGCTGCTGTCGGCTGAGCTGGGACACGCCGAGGTCTTCAGGTAGAGCTGATATGGGCTGAGGGTGGTATCTGCGCATGCATCAGCACGTGCACGAGACCACTGCTTTGTTTGTAGGTCGGCTGGTTTGCAGTTACTTCACCACTTTTCCTTGATAACATCAGTAAACTCCGGTCATGAGTTCACTCCGTGCTGCAACTCCTGCTTTGCAAACTCCACACAAACTAAAACGTGCTTATAAGTGGAAGGTCAGGGGTCAATCAGGAGAATGTAACCGTTCATTTTTTCCATTTCAGTGTGCTGGTAGCAAAGCAAGCCAGCTTGGACGCTACGCTGCCGGACCTCTCCTCCGCGCTGCACCTGGCTGTGCTCGGTGGCAGCGTTCCCATAGCGGAGACGCTGCTGACAACGGGCCTGAGCCCCAACACGACGGGCCCCGAGGCTCAAACCCCTCTCCACCTGGCAGCTCAGCGTGACAGGAGTGAGTTCGTCAGGCTGCTGGTTAAAAGCGGCGCACAGGTAACACCCACCCTGTTGCAGAGACGTTGTGAGCGTGTTGGTGGAGAGTGAGAGCTGCTTGTGACCCGTTCAGGTGAACGCCGCGGCCCAGGACGGACTGACCGCGCTGCATGTCGCCAGTCAGCGCGCTCACGCAGACACCGTGAGGGCGCTTCTTCAGGCCAAGGCGGACGTGCGAGCCAGGGACAGGCTGGGGAGGACAGCCCTGCACTGGGCGGCCTGCTCGCCGGCGGGGGACGGCAGCGTGGTGGACGCACTGCTGGCAGCCAGGGCCGACCCAAACGCCACCGACAGCGGCAGAAGGACGGCCCTCCACCTGGCTGCTGCCGAGGGGCGGCCGCGCGCTGCGGCGTCCCTGTTGTCCCACAGGGCAAAGGCAGGAGCCAAAGACATGGACGGGTGCACGCCCCTCCACCACGCAGCGGCCGGGGGCCACGACGCCGTGGCCGCCGCCCTCCTGCGCTCGCTCGGCAGCAAGGCGCTGGAGGAGAGGAACGCGTGGAGGAAGACGCCACTCCACGTGGCGGCGGAGAAGGGACACGACGGCGTCGCGGCTCGGCTCCTGGAGGCCGGGGCGCAGGTCAACGCCACGGACCAGAGCAGGGACACGCCGCTGCACGGCGCCGCGCGCGCCGGACACCAGGAGGTGGTGAAGAGGCTGGTAGGCTGGAGCCAGGACACGGCGTGGAGCAGGAAGGTCAACCTGCAGGCGACCAATAAGTTAGGGAAGACGCCGCTGCAGGTGGCCGAGGGCGGAGACACAGTGGAACATGAGAGCATTGCAACTTTACTGAAGAGGAAGATGTTGCTCATCAAGTAGAAGGACCACCAGACGAAAACACAGATAACATCAAGTTCCAAAAGCCTTCATCTTCACAGCTTGTAAGAAGTGTCAAAGGCCTTCTTTACACGCAAACATGCTTGAATACGGGGATGAGAGTCATTCAGATAGACCTAAATGACGGGCTGTTATGTGCCTTTTTATGCTCAACATGAAACATGTCTCTTTAATAAATATTATTCATGGACGTTATAGTGAATGATATTTAGGCAGACCATATTTACAGGTAAGTAAAGATGTATTTACCATAGTGCTGACCTGTCACCTTAAACCTGTCAAGCGGAACTACAGTTTCACCTGTTTGCAAATGTTGGCCAGTGACCATTGTTGTGAGAGTCTCTGCAGGAGCTCATTTTATTGCGGTTGCTTTGTGGGTCACACCAAACCAAAAGGCAGCTGAATATGTATGTCTGACCTACAGACATCTGTAGCCATGTGATGGACACTTGGCTGATGATGCACTCCTTCTTCTTCTGTAGCATTTCCTCTGGTCTGACTGGTGAAAAGAACAAAACCACCAAGCATGTGAGAATGCTTTTTTTGCACTTAGTTTACAATAACGATCAGTACAGTTTCATTTTTACTACAATGCTATTCATCAGAAGATGCTTTGTCATGATAAGGGACTGGAATAATAGAGGATTTCAGTGGAAGGTGTGTGTGTTTACTCATACAAGCACATGCCTCATGGAAAAACTAAAATGCTGTCAAATCAAGGTTTGAATGGGTTTGATGATGCATGGTGGTAGCTGCAACATGGGTTGTATGACAGCAGTGACAGGAAGGGTGCATAGACATGAGACAATAATATTACCTAATACTTTGATGATGTTCAGGAAAAACCTGCTTCAGAATTGTTTCAACTGGACAGTGGGTTCATACTGTAGGTCACCTTTCAGTGTTGCTATGCATACAGGCAAATCCATGTATATACTGTACAGTATATAAATATATGTATATACAGTGGGTCAGAGGAGGAGACAGGCCTTATAGATGTGAAGTGATGAGTGTGTTCTAAGGTTGTATTTGTGCTGGTCGTGGTGATCTGTATTAAACGAAAGCTTCCTATCGAGGCTATATTTACCGTGGTATGGAGGTTATGTAGCCTGAGGTTTTGATGGTTTGTTCATCACTGGTTTAAACCATAGACTTCAAGGAACTGACTTTTCCTCTGAATGTTTTTTATATAATGTACTATAGAAATAAAAACTTCCTCCCCTTCCAAATATTATGGATTTGTAGGTAAGAGCCCTTTTTTTACTATTGACAAACTGATATAGGTTAAGTGAAATGAAAAGGTCCCGACATCGTCAAAATGTTTACAACTGAAGGCAAAACACACACATATAATAATAATTAAATTAGACCTTGTGATATGCTAGAGCCATTTGACCAGTAGTTAATATGGAGGGAGCATGTAACGAGCATAAAGGACAAATGTATGAAAGTTGTTGATGTCATGAGGTGTTTAGCTGATGTAGACTGGGGGGAATTTTGGTGCACATAAATCTTTATATAAGGCACTAATAAGGACAAGAATTGACTATGGGAGTGCGGTGTACGGGTCAGCGACAAAATCAATGTTGAGGGATCTGGAAGTGGTTCAGGGGAGATGGTGATGGTGGCAATGGGCAAGTAGGACAGATGGGGGTGGAAGAGAACAGGTATATTTATGGAATTCCTTTTTTTGGAAAATGAGAGAAGTGAGGCTAGATTTAGATCTGGGTAGGAGGAAAGGAGAAGAGGGATGTGAACATGGTTGATGAGGTTTCTCACATACTGTAGTAGAGTCTGAATATAAGGAGTTTGATTTAGTGTTTACAAATGGGCCTAAAGATCAGAAATTAGGGAGAACTTGTGCAGGAGCTGCAAATAAATTTAGGATGGAGATAGGTGTGAGAACATCTGATCATCTGGGTGTGTTGACAGTGGGGTTGTTTGTTGTTTGATGGCATTAAAGTAAGTGGAAATAAGTGGGAGTAGTAAGGTACTTATCTACAATGGTAGCACTAAAAACTATTAGTAATAAAAAGTCTAAATATCACCAGGATTCATTGTCTGATGTGTTGGACTTATTATCTGGGAATAAGGGGAGTATAGGATAATGTTGTGGGTTGTGTGAATTCTGCGAAGAGTACAACACCTTATTATGGAATGCAGAAAGTACAATAGAGAGAGGGAGTTGATGGTAAGAGACATGAAACAAGTTGGGTTGAAGGAAGTTAATTTGGAAAGTTTGTTGGTGATTTGGGGCGAGGAAAAAGGGTCTTAGAATGTTGTTTTTTAAATAATTTGTTTGATAATAATAATTTAATTTAATAATAATTTGATTTAAATTAAGTGATTGCGCTGAGGGCGGTAGTGAACAGTTAAGGATGCCAGCCGCCGGTAAATAACACCGAAGAAGAAGACGTCACGTGAGCGCCACGGCGTCTCACGTGACTTTGTTTTTCTGGCCCGCCCGCTGCAGACTCTGGAGTAGGTGCGTGAAAAATGGCGAGAAACGAAGAAAAGCAGCAAGGGAGGCTGAACAGACTGTGGCTTCAGAAGGAGAGAGAGGGTAAGAAGCCGGTAAATCGAAGCAAACAAGTGACGTGATATTAACGTGTGGCTGTTCAAAGGCTGCACTGCTGTCAGCTAGCTTGCTAGCTGTTAGCGCCACCTGCGCTAGCTGCAGTTGTTCACCTGCTCCTTTTCTTGCCTCCTGTGCAGAGGGGCGCCTGAGAGATGTGCACCAGCGGAGGCCCAAGCTGGTAATGAAGAAATAAGCCACGCACGGCTTTGTGTTGTCACTTTATACTAGTTGTTTTAACTAACACCTTTTTTATAGGCAACCCTCAACTCCGCTCCCTGTGTGAAAAAATGGATTCCCAGCATCAAGAATGAAATAGAATATTGCTTGCAGGTACGTTAATCGCTTCTAATGCTGTATTTTATTGTAGTCATTTGTTGCCCGACATCTCTTTTGATGAATTCCCATGTTTCCCTTTAAGCAATCCCAGCTTTCTCATTATCCAGAGAGGAAGATCACCGAGTTCCAGCAGCAGATTGAAGCGTTAGAAAAAGAGTACAAGAGCTTCATCGCCAAGCTCCGACTGCTCGACCCTTCATGTAAACACAAGCCGTGGACCCCTCGAGCGTACTGCAAAAGGAGAGCAGAGATACAAGAGTCTCCTGTTGGTCAGTGTAAAATTTGATCTTATCTGTTAGCTCACATGAATGCACTCCTAAGCTTTTACCATTCATTCCTTACACGTACACAGTTTTACATGTGACTCCAGTTATATTTATTTTGGTTCAAACAAATTAATAAAAATTACATTTTAGGAGCTACAAGTTCACGCTAAGCCAAATATGGTCTTGTTCCTCAATGTGTCAAAGGAAATGGTTCTTTATGTTGCTGTTTAGAGTTACTATAAATATCAGTATGCTGGGATTTCAAGTGAGGATAAGGAAGAGAAAGTACTTTTCTTAGCCACTGATTACTACATGCTTTTTAAATGCTACATGTTGCTTGAGCTAATGTGACTCATTTTAATATTGGCTAGCTGACATGACTGACATGATCATTTCTCACTGTCACTCTTGCTTAAAGGTAAAAAACCTCGAAGCGGTGACGATGAAGGCGAGAGTGATTTGAACTGGACAAGGTGTTGCACACCGTCAGCCACTGAAACACATGAACCTCTTGTCTACTCGGAGACCAAATGTCAAACCCCTGTCCCCACCAACCCAATCTCAGCAACCTCAGAGGGAGGTTGCAGAGACCAGGACCAGCCCCTCTGCTTTGACCGTACGCGGCTTGCAGTGGCTGCTGCTGCATTCAGGGGGTCATCAGTTCAGCTTGGCTCTTCTCAAACACAGACCCTGGCCAGGGTGCTGCAGTCTGGCCTGCCAAACCTCAGTAATTCCACATCGAGACAACAGTTTGCATTGCAGAGCACAAACACGGAGAACAATGACAGAACAACAGCAGGTTTGGTTGTCCGGTGGCAAAGTGTGGTCCAAGGACAAGAGTCCGACCCTGGAGCAGCAAATATACCTGAGAAATCGACAAACAACAGCACAGGACATGTGCTAGGACTAGACTGTTACTCATCTGATGAGGACACATGATTTACTTATATTTTCATTATAAAAATTGTGTTTTCATTAGTCAGAAATTTAATAAAACTTTTGTATGATTGATGCTTGAGTAGTAGTGTTTTGTGTGAAAATATGTCTTATTGACATTTTGTGAAATAAACTTATAAAACAATATCTAGTTTAAAAGATGTTTTTGGTTAATAATGCATTTTAATTAAATTGTAAAATTGATAAAGAAAATTAATGCAAAGAGTTCTATTTAAGTAACAGCATAACGTTTATCAGTAATATGGAAGTCAAATAGAAAGGAGAAAATTAAAGATTTAAATTTAAACATGCTATGCCAAGGAAATGGTTTATTTGCAATAAAGGTATGAGTAATACCTTTCAGAAATTCATATTCAGCTGCTTTCAGGTATTCCTCTGTTTCAGTCATCAGTCATTCACCACGACCACAAGTCCCTCCACTGTGTAACAGACAAGAGGGAGACGGTGAGAAAGAGCGATTGATAGAAATAGTTGCTGAATCAGTGATTCATTTTAGTCTTGTTCTCTGGTTTTATTAACTGGAGCAGCACCTCTGACAACGGCCTGGTTAGAACTCAAACCCCCACCCTCCCACCTAACCCACTGTGCCGCCGCTGTAAGGACCGTTTTCAGCGCAGCGCTTCTGGGAAACACACATCAGCTTTTACACTGCAGACACTCGCTGCAGTTTATGGTTAACTTTGACGCAGTTGCTCTTTTGGTTAGTGCATTATGATGCAGGCAGTACGGTGGATGTCCCTCCGTCTGTGCAGGGGCTTTGGAGAAACGAAACAGCGCTTGCAGCAGCGAGTGTACAGAACCTAAAGCCGGAGAGTCCTTTGCATTGATCTCTCTCTCACAACAGAACCGAGAAAATCTCTAAAATGTAACTGTGTCAAACTGCTTGACATTGTGAGACACGCATGTTGACACATGGCGCAGTGTGCGTTCAGTTTTAGCAAAGGCTCATGCACTGCTGCATCACTTTGCAAGACAGCCATCCCCCCCTGAGGGTGGAAATATCCCCTCTGTCGACAACCACAAACTAATGACTATTTGCTAATATTTGGAAACTGATTTTGAGATTAAAACTCATTATATGGAAACTGCTGCAACCGCAATGAAAAAAGCTGTAGAACGTCTGCTGTGCCCCTGGAAACAGCTAAAAGACCACAGTGGCATGAACTCCTGGCCGAGTGGGGAAGCGCTGTACATGTCGAGCTTTTCCTGTAAACTCATCTCAGAGGTACTGGTTGGGGTTAATTCTCACCTCTGTAAAGTATCGTTGCATGCTTTTAACAGCAGCCGGCACGAAAGCCAATGCAAAGGCTCGAGTTCTTTTCATGTGGCAGCAGCGTCTTCCCACCAAGAATACGTCAAGTTCTACTGAAACTGCTGCATCACTGTTTACTAACACACAGTGACCCGTAAAGGTGTGCATGAGAAAGTAGGCTTTAATTATAAAAGGGTCAGTTTTCCACGATTGCACTGGATAATAGAAGCATGTAGCCTGGGCCATCGAACCTCGCACACGTGAAATGTCAGCCAGGTATCTCTGTCTGTGGTTTCCGTCTTACTATTCGTGGAATTTTAGAAAAGGTCTCGGCACATGACTCAATGTGGGTTAGTTAAGTGGGGGTCAGCGCAAACCCCCACCTTCCTTTGCTGCCGCTGTTCCTGCCTCGAGAGCAGCACGCAAAGACAAAAGTCACACTATACAGCAAATGCACCCTAATGTGGATGATACACCTGCAGCGAAGCAGCAGAGGCACCGATGACGGGTGCCTCGATCAGCTGGTAGTTCCTTCTGTGCTGAGCTAATGCTGCGTGTGGCGGGTGCTTCGATCAGTCAGTAGTTCCTTATGAGAAGTGATGCTTCGCTTCTGTGCTGAGCTAATTCTGCGCGTGGGAGGACCCTGTGGGTGGTTTGACAGCTGAAGCCTGGCCTTTTAAGACAGAGGTGCTCAGACGCGAGCACACACCTCTTTGATGCAGAGGCGCCACAAGAGCACTCAGATCGTCTCACCGCAGGACCTGCGCCATGAGCTGTGACCAGTGCTACCCGATGCCACAGGTGTACCTGGTGGACGGCGGCGGCGGGGGGCAGCGGCGCTCTGGCCAGCCCCCCGGGCTCGTACCCTGCTGGTCCTTCCCCCCCGCCCCGGAGCGGGCCAAGAAGAGCCGAGGCGTCCTGGGGGTCAGCCCCTGTCTGGCCGTGGGGGTGCTGCTGATGTTCCTGCTGGTGTTTGCAGCCCTGGGGTTTGAAGCCTACCAGATTTACAACATGCAGGCCAAGATGCGGACGATGCGACAGGTAAGAAAAGCTCATCATAACTCAAGCGAGCATGAAGAACGAGCAAAGTACTCGTTGGACAGTTAATACAGATGCTTACAGTATTGTGTAATAGGTGTACATGGGGGCTGCAGGGTGAGATTTCTCACATCATTGGGGTGATGGGAGGTGTGAGGTGGGAGTGTGGAAACCCAGTGTGGAAAGTTAACGCAGACCTACAATGATTATTAATTAATGAACTTTACTTTGCCGTCGCCTGAGCCTAAGCTCTTCTGTGACATTTAAAGACGCACCCTGAAGTCCAGTGAAACAGGAAATCCCCTGCAACTCGGGCTCCGAGGCACCATGTGAAAAACCCTGAGGCTCAGCGCTCTGTGTGATGTGGTTTTGATGAGTTGCCTTTTTTTCTTCTTCTTCTTTCATTTCCCTAAAGGCTGAGCCAGTGAATGAGTTTAACATGGCTGAGAGGCAAACAGGTAAATACACAAACGTATACAAACAAGTCACTCCACATAAAGCGCAAATGTTCCTACATACTGATCCCAAGCCTGTTTCAGGTGATGAGCCGGAGAAGGTAGAAGAGAAGACGATCCGGACTGCAGCACACGTGTTAGGTAACATTTTCAGACGCACACTCTATAATGTAGACTTATCTCCACACTTGGTTTCATCATGGTTCTTCCTCTTTGCAGGACGTGTGGAAAAAGGACATTGTCCCCACACTCTGCGCTGGGAGCCCAGAGCAGGCCAGGCCTTTGTGTCCGGAGAGGTCACGTACCAAGATGGCGGACTTCAGGTCAACCAGAGCGGACTGTACCACATCTACACGCGGGTGGAGCTGATCTTTAGGCTCTGCTCCCTCTCGTCCACGTTCACCCACACGGTGTTTGTGAGGCGAGCGGGGCAGGCCTCGCCGCTGACCCTGATGGAGGCGCACCGGACGGGCTTCTGCGACCACCGGCTGGTGCACACGCGGGTCACGGACAGCTACCTGGGATCCACCCTGCACCTGCAGCAGAACGACAGGGTTTACGTCAACGTGTCCCACCCCACGCTTCTCAGCCACGAACATTACGGCAACTTCTTTGGCCTGTATGAGGTCTGAGGGGTCCAGGGTGGTGACATTTTGTGCCCAGTGAATGTAAAGGCAGGGCTGCGTGCTCGCACCCCTGAAGCCGGTTGTTTCCTGTGTTGTATGACTTCTATGTAATAACTGCACTGAGTTGCATATGCATATACATGTGCCTGTTCTTTGATTGTAAATCCCAGTGAATATATTGCACAATCTCCTCATTTAAAATTATGATCCAGGCAAATTCCACACGTGACCATGAACCAATCTTCTGCCTTGTATAAATGAGAGGGTTAGTTAACACTAAGGTGCTGATTTGAGCGTAGCATTTTTATACATATTTATTTTTGTGGACACATGTGCTTATGGAACAACTTTTTATGATGAATATTTGGGGGTTAATAAAGAGATAATTTAATGTGAATGTCCATCTGCTTCAACGTGGGAGTGATTTGTATTAGAAGTCTGTAGGTCAATGTCTGGGCCCACATGCGTTTAGTCTGTGACCACTGGAAAGTATGCAGAAAATGCAGCACGCAATAGTCATCTTCATTTTCATATGTTCCACTGAGGCGCAGCCCGAACATGAGAAGTGGGTCTGTCATGCGACAGCTGCCACTCAACGCGCCTGAGGTTTTTTGTTCGTCTCCGTGGGTATCTGGAAGGTTAAAGAGTCGCTCGCAGACCACAGTGCCGTGCACACGCATCTCTGCATTGCCTTTCTTCTTTTTTCTTTACTGCTCAACGCCGTCGGCGCAGCGATCGCATTCAGCACACCGCAAACACACATGTATGAGAAGTGTGAGAAGCTGCAGGCCGGGCACAGGCGGGAGGACGGAGCAGTGGCAGGTCTGACGCACGCTTCCTTCCTGTGTGAAAATCACCAGGGTCTTGCATGAGCACAGGTGGATTTCAGGCTTCAGCGTCCTCCGAGCCACATCTGAACCTCTGAACGTGCTCGTGTCGATTCTATTGCAATAAGAACGGAACAACCTTCACAATGCATCAAAAACAAACTTATGTCTGTCTAAACCACAACTAACCCACAGAATCTCAGTGGTTAATGATCTATGGAAACTAAAATTAAGCTTTGAAAAGCAGCTTTGACTTGAGCCAGTGTTTCCTTCAGGCATCTTGCTCATTCTTTAGGTTTAGTACAGTGTACACACTCACTGGTGATCATTATCGAGGACACACTGGGTGCTGGAGTTCAATTGCAGTTCTTCATGGTTCTAATATATTGGCCTCAATTAAATATCACCTTTCTGAAAGAAATTCAAGCTGGTAGCAACAGAGCTTCTGCACTGGATCGAGCCGGATCGTTACCTCGCGTAACACTGTAAATCGCACGCATCTCGTTCTGGTGCCTGGTAGTTTTGCCTATTGTCTCTACAGATGCAGACTGGTGGCGTGCTGCTGGAACACCATCAAGCCAACGGAACCTGATCTGCAAACGTAGTCAGTCCACACTTGGTTAACGTGTTGCAGCACCTTGTTCCAGCTAACAGACTTTACTCATCACGCAACTGGCGGGTTGGCGTCCCACCATTTACGTCCTTCTCACTACAAAACTTCTTCTTTCCACGCAGACCCTCTCATTTGAATGAGTCTGTTTCTGTATCAGATTAGGCCGAAATGGGTGGTTTTGAATGAGCGCTGGGACTCGAGCCGTCATAAAGCGCACATGTTCACACACCACTCAGTTTTAGACTTTTTCTTACTTTTACATTTCTGCATCTGTAAACATCTACATATGCTGACTTACAGAAAGTGAATCAAAATGTTAACCTTACATTGTGCTTGAGCTTATCTGCACAGACGAGTAGTTTTGCTTAAAATCTCATTTAATCACATTTGTGAGGCAGTAAATGCTAGATGTGAGGAATCCATTTTAATTAGGGTCAAATCAAATGCCACAGAGTAGAGATGTTTACAACCCCTCTCATCACAACCACATAATCAGACAACATAAAGCTTAGCGGTGAATTATGCAAAAACAAGCTAAAGATAAAAATCTTTTGCAAAGTACAAAGGAAATGAAATGTGAACAGTTGATGCAAGAGCTCAGTGAACACAGGGGAGCACGGTTTCATGGCGTTCATCAGACGATCAATCACCATTTTATTGAGCCGGTGCCTGGACACCAGGGTTTAGTCCGAGCCGGGGCCCGGACACCAGGGTTTAGTCTAAGTGAGCTGAGTGCTGCTGTGAGGGAACAGCAAAGCTTTGAGTTTTCCCTGTATGTATGGTTGTGTATGTCACAACCATTGAGTGTAAACAGCCAAATCAATAAACATCGTTAAAAAATACTAATATGCAACAACAGGGTGTAGTTACAGTTGAAACCTACTTAAACTCATTCTTTGTGCCTGTACTGCCTCATTGATTTATGCGTTTTTTTATAGATCTGTAAATTTTTCCTCTTCTTCCTACGCTGGTGTTTCAGTAGTGATTCTATTACAGCCAATAAAAACATGATGAGCTATTTCTCTGTGTATATAAATCTAGAACTTTACGATAGGCTTAAGAAATCTGACCTGTCCTTTGAAGTTTGTTTGATTTTGGCATTATACTGGATTCTACAAAAGCCTCTAAAGATCCGATGCCTCTTAATGAAATAGCAAAAACTAAAAAAAAAATAATTTAAAATTAACATTCACAACCTTCTGTAAACTGTTGAATAAACTCCCACCTTAATCTGAAAACATGCAGATTCATGTAGGAAGTGGTGGAAAACATGTTTGTGTATAGTTCAGATCAGTCTCATTCAGCTTCGTGCCAATGGTTAGTATAAATGACATGTGTAGACCTCATCTCCAGCACTACCTGCAGTATGAACAGCACCTGGGTCTGAAAGTTGGGCCTTTCCTCAGAGCAAATCACTGCAACCAGGTTGAACCCACTGTGAAACAGGCTCTCAGAAGAGTGGAGGCTGTTACTTATGTTACCACCTATTGTTTGCATGAGACTCTTATTTAAGTCCTTAAGACAAGTTGGTCTGATGATGGTTGCACACAGGCGGTTGACTTGAGGAGGAGGCATGGAGGAGTCTGACGTTGATCTTGGCTCTGGCGCCACCTATCGCATATGGTACGAACTACATCTAACGTTTCATCTAACAGCTGCACAGAGCAAATTCAAATGTTACGGCTTTTCTTTCCCTGATCCCATCACATCCACGACATTTTAACCAAAGGACTCTGTGTAATCATCATTTAACTGAGAGTGCTGAAGTGAAAAACAGGGTGTGCAGTTAAAGTTTAATCATTTTAATAAATTGTAAATTATTAAATTATAAAATAGAATTATGATTCACGAGTATAAGCTATACACTACATTGATCTGTGTCCCTAAAACATTAAAACTGACAAAAAATTGACAATTTTAAATTAATGATCATGATGAATTAATGATCATAACATTTGTCACAGCCAGATCCATTTGTTATATTTTAAAAGCTTCAGTCCATTCCCCTTCAGCTGCTCATACGTTGTGAGGACACTTCCTCCTCATCCTCCAGGCGGATCCCCTCCACCTGAGGGCCCCAGGCCTCCAGCGTCTTCCTTGTTCTCCTGGTGGGACACGTCCGCAACACCAGGGGGTGTGAAAAGAAAAAAAAATATGCCTGACACCCCTCAGCCAGCTCATCTCAGGTGGAGGAGATGTGACTGAAAGCTCATGGCTACAGGTGAGAGTAAACCAGGAAGAAAGAACTCTCCTACATTCACTGCTGCCCCATTTGCATAGCAGGTTTCCAGCTCCTCCTGGTGGCGGTGACTGTCATTGACTGTGGCAGATTCTATTAGGGACACGCATAACGCCCCCAACAACATACAGCCATTGAGCAGACACGCATTTTTAATTATTTTTTCAAGTTGTTCAAGTGATTACTAATATATTTATTAGATGAGGTCTGGTCTTGGGAGAACCCACCCTAACTTCCAGGACTTTAAGGATCTGCTGCTGACGTTTTGGTGATAGATACCACAGCACACTTTAAATGTGTGTGGGCCAACTGTAACAAGCTTTACTCCTCACACAAAAGGGTGAGGGAGGACCCCCAGAGAATGGACAAACGGAACCAAACTGACAAGCAAAACAGGCTTTAATTGTAAATAACAACGGCTGGTGAACGGTCATCCGGAGGCCCAATCAGTCTGCACCGACCGACTAAAAGACGTCAAGAAATTACCAAATGTATTGAGAAGACGGTACGCGAGCCCGATGAACCCGAAGCGGCCTGCTGGACCCATGGGGTGCCGAATGTAAAAGGAGCACCTATAACTAGTTTTCTCACATTTAACTGAATGAGTACATGTTTTCTCACATTTAGTTAAATGTGCAAAAGTCTAAATATAAATATAAATGATAAATGTTAAATGTTTAGTTAAATGTATAAAACTAGTTATAGGCGCTCCTTTTACATCTGGAACCCCATATGGACCTGAAGAGGCAGCACTGGAGTGATACTTAATCACTCAGCACTTAATGAAACTACAGTTCAACAAAAACACGCAAAGCATCTGATAGTCCATGAGAAGCTGAGGAATATTCGACTCAGACAACCTACATGCTCAAACAAACAAAAGGGAAAAAGAAAACCTAAACTTCAAAAGGGTGGAAATATCACCTGAACAAAAAGCGTCTGTACAAAAAGGTACAGATAACCGCAAACACTTCCTCGAACAGAAGCAGAACCAAAAGGAAAACTGGACCACTCAAGGGAAAAGCCGTGAGGCAAATTTAAATCAAAACTCACATTACATGACCTGGTCTATGGCAGATTGGCATGAACACTTGCATGGCATAAGACGCAATACTCCGGTGCTGCGGTGAAGGCACGAGGGCCCTAAATAACGTGCTGATCACCGGGGCAGGTGCGTACAATCAACAAAG
This sequence comes from Betta splendens, assembly GCF_900634795.4. NCBI lineage: Eukaryota > Metazoa > Chordata > Actinopteri > Anabantiformes > Osphronemidae > Betta > Betta splendens. The sequence continues at coordinate 26,650,093 of NC_040884.2, forward strand.
CCTGCAGCAGACAGGAAGCCTGGAACCAGCAAGAGAGCTCCACAAAATAAAAGTCCCAACAGGAAGCAGACCAGCCGATCCTGACACCAACGTCTACATTGTTTTCATCTCATCTGGGCCCTTCTGCTACAATCCAACCACTAAAACTCTTCTGAGAAGTCATCAAAATAAGCACAATCAAATCCATACTAAAAAAAATGAAAAAACAAAAATGTTTTATGGATGTGTAAGAATTAAACGCATCCTCCTGTAAACGCTCTGGTTCATTTTCAGTAGCATGACGCCTTCATTCCTATTAGTCAGTCTCCACATGCAGTTTATTTTTTTACCACCAGATAGCATCAATATCTCACCTATGTCAATAATATTCCTACTTCCACAAGCCTACGTTTCGGAAGTAGCAGTGGTTCATAATGACTGAGTAAAAGCAAACAGGAAGTCCATTCATATCTATGAGCGAGTGAGCGTCAGGCACAGCGTTTAGACTGTGACGCCGTCGCCAGCAACAGAGACACAGGTCATTAACACCACAGGCAATTAACTGTTGGTATCTACGCACAAAGAGACATTTCTTACTATATAGGATACAAGCCTTAACAGAGTAGTAGTAGGCTTTTGCATATGAGATTAAAACTACTGTTATACTGGAACATCTGCAAACTAACACATCACAGGTTTTCTATTAAATGAAATTTTGAAAAAATCAAATACATGAAACAACAGTTTCTAATGAAAACACGAACAGAGTGGGATCACAAAATCTACCCATTAGTTGCAATATGGGTCCTGAGAAAGTAAAAAAATGAACCTGCTGATGGTCTTTTTACGTTGTGACAGGTGGCAGCTGAATCACACCGAGGCCGGGACAGTCCCAACAACCTGTCCTGTACAACAAGCTGCTGGGGCCACAACAGATGCTGCAGACTTCAGTCTTGTCGTCTTGGTTTGATAATGTTTTACCTGAACATAAATGGATCTGAAATGGAAATAGTCATAGTTGGCCTCTTACAGTCAGCTTTTAAGAGTGTGGATGTACATGATCACAGGACCAATTCAGGCCATTTTCCTGCTGGATGTTTCTTTTATCACAGTGTGTTTACTCTTCTATTTCCTTGGTTCTTGCCCTTAAAACATAAAATGACTGTATGTTATTCTGTTCCGGTGACTCTAAAACAAACACAGTATAAAGTAGGAACTGCACTCAACTGAACTGAACTGAATTGAACTGAACTGAAGCCCAGAAACTAGTCAAACAGAAACTTCTCACGAAAGGGAAAACATGATGAATAGGTGAATAAAGGCATAAACAAAGGTCTGTGGCTATGAGACAACAAACACTAGTCTACTGTACTGTAGGTAAGAAAAACACCTAAACATGGAGAGATGAATAAATCAGAACCTGAGAGTGAGCCCTGGTGGTGTACCAGGCTACAGACAGGCGAGGCTTGAGTGACTGAGCACGAAGTCATGTTGCTGCAATACAGGTGTGGGTGTTTGTTCACAGGCAGCCGGCGCTTCGTGCAAAGGTGGTCTGCTTCACCTGAGGCTCTGATTTCACCCTGTCACTTTACAGGAACTCACCTGCCACCAGGCATCAATGACATTACCAGATTTAAACGTATAGTACACACACAAGTACCCAACGCAGTTGATTTTTTGACAACTGCAGTAATATAAAGGTGAGGCCCATGCGTGTGACATGCGAGTGGGCATGTTTCAAAGGCTGCACGTGGGCGGACGAAAGGATTCTATGAAATTAAAATTGTCACTTGTGAGACTTGAATTCTCTGTGGTCTCTTGCTCTGCAAAGTTTCAGGTTGGAAGAATTTGAGAAAAATGGAAACCTTGGCCTTTAAAGTTAAAATGTAAACATGTTTTGTTTGAAAAGGGAAGAGGATTTATAAGTTCAAGTAGTTCCATCTGTGAGGAAAGACAGGGAGAGACCTGAGCTGAACATAAACATAATATTATATCATTTTTCCTGACTCAGTTCAAGAAGCTTTGGTTTGTAAATAAAGAAGGAGCATATTAAATATGCTTGTCTACTATAAACTGGACATCACTGTTGCCTCTGCTGCGTCTGTGTCTGTCTCTGTGCAGTTCTCAGCATCCCAAACAGGAGTCACTGTTGAATCTCTACTGTTGAATCCAATGTGCTCTGATTCCATCAAACCTCACGTCATCAAAATAAACCCCCGTAGACCGAGTTGACCCGCTTATCTGAAACTGATACCACAGCCTTCTCCCAAATAAAGGCGCGCCGTGGCATCCAATAACCACAGGGACTGCACCTTTATTCTATCAGCGTACGAATAACACCACTCGGGGGGCCCACCAGTGTTTTTTGTTTTAGTCAGCACAAGGCTTCCTGGAATGGCGCAGTATTAAAGCTCTACAAATTGCTCACGAATGCCTATAACATGCATTTGAAGCTCAAGGCAGCGGGAGACGTTCACAGATACTGTCAGAGGTCTGCGGGGGGGGGGGGATTCCCCGTGCCACGTTCAAGCGTTGTGACTCTGTTTAGGGAAGGCGCCGCTGAGCGCAACGAGCCATGCGCGAGCGGCTGTGACGTGAGCCCACTCGAGATGTGAGATAAAGCCTATGGCCCCGGGTGGAGGTGGGACGACAAGCCCCGCCGTGCCGCTGGGCCGGGGGGCTCCCCTGCCCAGATAGTGGGAAATCTCTCTCTCTCTCTCTCTCTCTCTCTCTCTCTCTCTCGCTCTCGCTCTCTCACCGTCTGTCTGTTTCTATCTCTGTCTGCCCGGCCTTCTTCACCTCTCCCTCCTTTCTCTGTCTCTGCCTGTTGTAGCATCCTGTTGCAGTTTCATACTAGCCTTGCCCCACACACACACACACACACACACACACACACACGCACACACACACACACACACACATGCGAGCGTGCAGAACTCAGAACTGTTATTTTCCATTGAAAGGTGCAGGTTGTTTATCTAGGTCTCTCTCTCGCTCTCTCTCTCCTTCAGTGTCCCTCCGACAGTGTCCTCTCTGATGCATAAACGAGTTCACAATGACTCATCCAGCAGCAGAAACCTGTTCCACACTGCTCTCTTCTCCCCGCAGCCATCACACTTGCCGTTTTGGGAGCACAGTACCAAAAAGTGTGGGCGGATTGTCCAAGAAATGTGCCCATCGTCTCCCTGTGTGAATGAAATGGAAAGTATGAGTTTACCAGAACTGTCAGTTGCAGATGATCAGATAGTATAAACAATGTTTTCTATAATTAACTAAGCACTTTTCACTTTTTGCTCAAGCTCACTGAGAGTGAGATCAACTCCAACGCGCTGTCAAAGCATTCGACTTTTTCTTTTTTTTTTAATAAAGACCCTGCCACCGCCAGTGGAGCATTTCCAATAAAAAAGCAGAGCAGTGTCACACAACCTGCACACGCGTGGCTCTCTTTGAACTGGAAGTGGGGACCTGATTGAGCATCTACCGGCCGCATGCACCACCCGGTACCGAGCTGCTCGCTCTGCTAGAACTGAGATGCTACTGAGTGAGTGAGTGAGTGAGTGAGTGAGTGAGTGAGTGAGTGAGTGAGTGAGTGAGTGAGTGAGTGAGTGAGTGAGTGAGTGAGTGAGAGCAGTGAAACAACTTTCTTCACAATATTCAAACATTTTTGTTTAATTATCTTAATTATTTTTATTGGTTTTAGAGTAGCACTATTAAGAGTACACACACAATGAACGAAATGTTTAAAATGTTTGTAGGGGTTTAGGTTTAAAGGAAGTAATGGAGTGTTCCACTCCTGAGGACAAATGGAGCTAATCAAAGGTCTGGAGCTGACGGCAGGTCTTGCTGGTTGCCTTTGGCTGCTGTTTGAACGAGGTGAAGTCCAAAAAGGCCTCAAACATACATTTATAGGGGAGACCTGAAGCTAAATGGACACTTGGGTACATTCATAGCACTGGTGACCTCAACTCAATATGAAAAGGCCCAGGAGAAACCAACACTCGCCCATCAGCAGAAATCAGCAGCACATCCACATCCACATCCACAGCCACTAATGTGGAGCGGTCAGAGAGCATCAAGCTTTAGAAACAGGCTACTCCCCGAGTTACTCAACTTTATTGCTGCTTTATTAGCTGCACGGTGTCGTTGGAAAAGCCTGCAGGTAACACTGTGCATGATTGCACAAGCGATGCCATGACATTAGGATGTAAAAACTGTTTCTCACTTGTGCGTTTGATAGTCAAACTAAATCTACCACATCGTCAAACGGTGAGCAGAATTATTGCCCAGGGGGCGGGAGGTGTGTGGGATTCTCACATTTTGTTCTATAAGCGTGATGACTATATTAAAGGTCAATTCCCCCCAAAAGCTTATAATTCAAATGTCCGGCCAATTTCCAGGTTCTTCTAGGTGCTAAAGGTCATCATCCTCTGATTCATGTCAGGTTTAACATGCGCGGGTCAGGAAAAGACCCGGGGCCGCGCTGTCCTCTCCTGATAGCAGCTACAGGCAAATTACCTGTGAGCACTCGAGTAACACAGATGTGCTGCTGTCTACGACGTGAGGCTGAATCATTAGAATGAAAATGGACAAATTCTTCACCTGCTCTTCAGCACCAGGCAGCTACACAGGAAGTCAGCTGACCTGTGTGGTGAGATCTCGGCTGTGATGAGGAGGATGTTTGTATGTCACAGTGGAAAGACAGGCCAGTGCTACTGCATCACATCACGCTCCAGCCGCACTCCCCCAATAGATCAAAAGTGAAGGAAATGGATCATGGTGGAGACTGTAGGCGAGATTTACATAATCGGTGTGTGGGGGGCCTGTAAAGCTGATCAGATGGGCAACCTGATGGACTGTGGTGCAGACGGAAACATGACGTGCAGCCGACCACAGAATACGCAGGAATAGAAAAATCCACGTACTCCTACTTGACAATTGTTGCCATGTTTGTGAGTTGGACCATCTTATGGCTGACCTCGTTCTCAAGAAATGGGTCCTCGTGTGCACACACCTTTGATCAGATATTTTTATTGACAGCCTTATAATAACTTGTGAGGAGGAGGTGAAGTTCCATTAGGTCAAAGGTTAAGTGTAGAGCTTATCTTACTGTTTATCTAGTGTTTGTTTATGGTAATGAGGTGTGTGGTCTTCGGAAATCACCAACATTCTCTGTGATGTCTATAAATGTGAGGGCACTGGTGGAAACGCCAGAAGCAGCATCCTCTACGTTCGTCCTGTGGACACGTGATATAGAAGATCACAAACAATTCTGACCTTTAGTCCACAAAATTGTGGTTGCTGTCAAGTGTCAGGTTTAGATTCTTAAGAAAAGAAAGTCTCCTCATCATTTCAAACAAAATATCCTCATACCATGTGTAAAAATAAACTGGGTGATTGACAGCGATTATGTCACCAGGGTCACTGACGCATGACTGACATTATTAGTTTACTAATTCCACACATGCAGGAGGGTGACGATGTCCTTCGCACAAGGAACTGATTGGTCTGATGATGATGATGGTGATGATGAATCATAAAACATGACCCTAAATAAGGTTATTGATCTTTGACATCTCTGAAGCTGCAGTGTCAGTTTGTCACCTGAAGCAACTGCAACAGACTGGACACAGTTTCCATTCATCCGTTTCCTCTTGTTTCTGTTGTTTCTAGATGTGAAGATGCAGACAAGCGAGCGGCCACAGAAAAGACGGGCCTGTGAGAGCATTTTCATATTCTGGGCCCAATAATATGACCTAAGAGACCACTGGTGCATGGTCCATTCACCTCCAGTCCCTCACAGAGACGTCTGTTTAATTCAGACAGCAGATTGAGCAAAGACACAATCTTTTAGATTGATTTTAAACATTTAAGAGATTTAAAAATTGCATTAACTATTAATAAAAAAAGCAGCCAACAGTAGCCAGGAGAAGAAGCTGAAGGCGAGGATGAGTGTGACGAGGAAGAGATTCCTCCCACTCATCAATGGGAAAATGAGCAATGAATGTTGCCTCAGAGCAGACGTGATTAAACCTTTTAACTGGTAAATCCAGAAATCGCTTGGGGCTTAAACTACAACACAAGTGAGTGAAATGACTGAGGATCATAAGAGCGTTGATGTAGTTAATTTCATCATCTGTTAGTGGTGAGAAATTTAATGAGAGCACGTGGAAAAAATGGTCTCAACAATGTGTAAAACCTTCTAAAACGTACTTTCACTTTTGAATTAGAAAAAATAAACCATCCCAGTTCTTGACATTCTAATAGTTGCACTGTTGCTATTGCAACAGTTAATAGATTGTAATGGAAACATTGATTCAAGACTTATAGGATGCAGGTCTGAAGCACCATCCCACACAAACCGTCTGTTATCTTCACCACTGTTCCTGTGGAGGGGTCTCGCATGTCATTGAAGTAGAGGCGGTTTACACCGCAGGTCCCCACTTGACTACGTTACTTCATTTTTTCCAATGCAGCATGTCATCACACCAGAGATTGAGTCAAACCCGGTGCAACCTACTGTACAAACCATTACATACTGACACATGGCCTAGACACGATGTCCTGAAGGAAAAGGAAACGAATATTGATTTAAATTTTTCAATCAAAGCTCATGTCTACTCAATGAACGGAACACTATAAATGTGCTTATGAGTCAACTTTTAAACTTTGTTGCGCAAAAAAGTGTCCACAGAGTTGCTGCTACAGACGCTGTGGCTCCTCAGTCTCTCACACACACACACACACACACACACACACACACACACACACACACACACACACACACACACACACACACACACACAAGCTGATGATGTGTGCATTACAATAAGCCACTGAATGGGACTTACAGTAAGAGAAAACTGTTGGTCACTGATGTACTGACTCAGTGTGTGTGTGTGTGTGTGTGTGTGTGTGTGTGTGTGTGTGTGTGTGTGTGTGTGTGTGTGTGTGTGTGTGAGCCACTGAATGGGAGCTACATAAAGAGGAAGCTGCTGGTCACTGATGTACTGACTCAGTGTGTGTGTGTGTGTGTGTGTGTGTGTGTGTGTGTGTGTCTGCACAGTTATCCTCTGACTGAACTCAGACTTCACCTGAAACTCTGCCTACTGTTAGTTCCCTCCCATTGCTCTGTTTTTATCTGAATTTCATCAAATATTAAGGCAATAGTTTCACTAAAGTTGCACTTTGCACGCCCACGCTTTCTTTGACCTAAAACGGGCTTGTTTTGATTTTCCATCCTGAAACTTGCTTCTTGCATCACCTGACACAAGCAAGAAGCGAGAGGTGAGCCTGGAGATGCTGCTGCGCTGACCTCACAGACTCGTTGAGGCTGAATCAGCGTAATTCACAGATGCTCAAACAGACATTTATCAAACTGGTCCTACTGTACGATGCTGCCACACTCTATCATGACCACAGATTGCGAAATCATTTACTGATCTGGACCTTTTATCGTTAGGTTTAACCATAAATAAGCGACTGGCTCATAGAGTGTGTGCTTCTTGGGTCTCCTATTACTCATCCCTCTGAGTCAGACCCCTAGGGGGTATTTTATTTAACCTTCTATCCGTCTTCCCTACATCACACCCATTAAAAGTCCCCCTGAAGGCTGCGATCAGTGAGACTACTTGTCCTTGGCTTTTGATGCCGATCACGGGGCAGAGGCGTTACTTCAGACTTTGCATCACGCTGATGAAACACGTCTCCACTTCACGTTGTTGTCTTTTGAATTTGTCTTTCATTAACTTTCACTTCCCCCTTTACGGATGAGATTTGCAGAACAAGCGAGTTTGCCGTGAAACACAGGCCGTGATTGTGAGCGGCGAAGGTAAACACCGAAGAGATTCTGGTGAAACGAACCAGAGAGGGAGAGATTTCTGTTACATTTGAATCATTCGGTGAGAGCGATGAGCAATAATAGAGGAGCTATGAAGCAAAGTGGAAGTAAACTGTTTATTGCTTCTGAATTTATCACAATTTTACTATGCTTTCATTCACACTCAGACTTATAACGAGCACAGGCAGCCGAACACAACATTGGGCCTTTGGGCGCTGAGTGTGGAGCTGCTTCCTCCTGTGTGTGGAACGCGTGGTGGAAGACAGCAGAGGCAAAGCTCAGGCTTTGTCGTTTGTTCTTAAAGAAATTTGTCATGGACTTTAACCTTTGACCTATGGATGTAATTGCGAGACAGTCCAATCAGTTTTCCAAACTGCATTGATCGGATGTTTGTGATCCAACCCAAGGTGGAGAAACACTGCGCCTGTGTTGTGGCGTAGTTTTTATTTCTTCTTTCGTGTTCCACGACATAACAGGGCTTTTGTTTCAGTAAATGAACCAAATTCCCTAAAGTTATGACCCTTCTCTCTGGAGTCAATGCTTGCTGAAGTGAAAACCGAGAGAAAACCAAAGAGAAATCTATTTTCAATCTTCCCTTCTACACGATGTAAAAGCAATAAGTGTGCAAAGCAATGTCTCTCTGGGATTAATAAAGTTTTTTGAATTTAATCTTAAATTTTAAATAGTTTCAATAATAACTGAATCGATAATTTCATCAACAGATTAAAATGTGAGTATTTGACAGATTGTATGATATTATATATTGTAAAGAAGATCATAAAATACACTGCACCATCATATTTAAGTCATTTTAATTTACAATAGATTAGGACAAGATCACAATATGTACAACACACACCCCTTTGAAATTAGACTCATACCAGTGATGTTACCCAATATTTGCACTGAGGCTGTCCTCAGATCAACCCCCTCCCACCCACGGCACCAGTGATGTCACATACAAGAAATTAGAGTTGGAGAAGATTCACAGATGTTTCAGTTTTTACTGGATTTCAGTAAAATTGTACAGGTTGATATAATGTCGAGCGCGTTGGTTGATTCTCGAAAAGGAAATGACAGAAGCGTTACAGGCTTTGGTGAGTCTCCACACAGGTGACTGGAGTCAGTCAGAGAGATGAGAATGAGTAAGTGCACAAGACATTTGTTCTTATGAAAGTGAGATTAACACTTTGTTTGAAATGTCATGAGAGTTTTCCTTGGGCTTAGGAGCAATTTCTCATCGATACGTATTTAAGCGATCGTCCCACGTGCAGCGGCCGAACGCTGAGCTCACCGCCGGACTCACAATCACATCCCTCCACATTAGATTTAGAGGAACCCCACCCCTGTTGTTTCCCAGATACCGACACACGCATGAAACTGAGCTGCGCTTGATGAAACTGAATCCTGGTCCGTTGCCTCCACGCGTCCTAAAGAATTGCACAACACACAGAGCAACAGGTTTTGGCACCTCGGATCCGTAACGATGATGCTCGATGCACAGACAGTCAGGTCAGACTTCGTGGATGTGGAACAAGCTATCGGTGCAGGAAGAATTGAAGTACAGACTTATCCTGCTGGTGTTCACCAGGGTGATGGCTTGGAAGAAGAAGACCTCTGGCCCCGCGTCCTTCGTCTCAAGGAGCCTGCTATCCTCCTCAAAGGTGTCCTTGAGGTGGATCTTCTTGTTCTCGTTGAAGTTGGTGAGACTCACCCAGCCGTAGATAAAGTATCTGCCGTCTTTTTGCGCCGTGAAGACGTCGTATCGTCCCTTTTCATCACTCTCTACAACGACAAAGGAAATGTCAACATCAGCACCATTAAAGTATTAATATCTGACAGGTCACTGTGCTGTGAGTGACTCCGACCTGTTAGTTTTCTCATTCCGTCGTTGATCCCTCCGGCGTCTTTCAGAGGAGCAGCATCCTGTAGACGCGAGGGCCAGAGGTTAAAAATAGTTAAGGCTGAATTGACGTAGAGAAGAAGAGTGTCAGACGGTCGCTCACCTGTTTACACGGCGACATGAGCGTAAAATAAACAGCCAAAGCGGCCGAGACCAGACTCAAAACAACCACTAGCATCACGACCACCGTGGTCCTGGTGTGCGTGAAGTGGTGGCGAGCGGGTCCTGCAGACAGCGGGTCCACTCTGACCTCCACCAGCCTCTCCTGCTGTGCTGCCTGCTGCGACTCCATCACGCACACTGTAAAGCTTGTTGGGGAAGTCACTCTTTAATATAGCCTGTCATCCCACACAAAAAAAAAAAAAAGTGGGAATCCCACACGCCTCCCTCTTGTTGGGCAATAAATAGCAGACAGAAAGCAGGAAGGGACTCCCTCTCCGCCCACGCGCGCTAATGATTACACAGATTCCTTTTATCGCCCGGCCGCCTGGCTCTCTGCCACGTCGTCCGAATCTGGTTTGAATTTCGATTTCGGGCACGTCGCGCGATCTGCTGGCTCTTGCGTCACTGCTCACACTGTCTCGACGCAGGCCGGTTTGGAGGTATTTGATGCACTTGTGCCATGAACACATCTGGACAGCTGCTCAGTGGGCCTCGTCCCCGTGCGCTGGTGCCCAGACAAGCAGACGAAGGAGCAACGCATGCACAGCCAACCGCACTTTCATCCCTGGAGACGCGACAGCGCGAAACACGAAAGCGCAGTTCACATCCTCTTTTCTCGACGCCTGTGTTTCAGTTTGCTCGATCACCTTGACCCGTTTACTAGGAAATTCCTTCACTAGAGAAACTGCAGTTGCATCAGCACGATCGTTCCGCCCACGCTTCGCCTCCTTGCATCACTGTTATTGTTCTAAATCAGTCCTGGCTGAGATCCCATCTGTCAGCAGATGTGAGGCTTACGCACACACACACACACACACACACACACACACACACACACACACACACACACACACACACACACACACACACACACAGACGCACACACACGCACGCACACACACACACACACACACACACGCACACACGCACACACACACACAACAACAACTGCTGTTCAAACCCAACAAAAGCATTTAGTGCACCTTTCAAGCGCAGTTTCTGGTTTCTGTCTGTTCTGAAACAATGGTTTTGTGAAACTAGTGCCGCCTAAACTGTTCTTTGAACTGATGGCAGGCAGCCATTAGAAAGCAACGGACACAACGGACTTAGTTTCATTTAGACCTCCATAAAACCACGCAGGTGTGGCGTTGTGCACTTTAACAGCAGCCAAAAGGAATGGATTGTGGACAGGAGGTCATGTTTGATGGAGGTTCTAGCGTGTCACCACAGCTGCAGTGCTGAGAGGAGCAGGGCTCAGGACCTAACTATGGCATCAGACAAACTTTTCATCACTCCTGCATGATTCAGTAAGTGGAAAAGGAAATCCATGACACACCGGGCTCCTGAAAACTCCTCAAAAGAACATAAAGGAAGCACAGCAGTTGTGTGTTTGCTCAAAGATCTCTATTCCTTCTTTTACTGTTATAGTTCAAGAGATGGTGTTTGCACCGCATTATCTTCTTAATCTTACAACCATTACCACCGCAGCTTATGAGCTCAAAGTGAAATAATGACTTTCCTCAGTTCTGTAATTAGGCTTTTGAAGGCTTCCATTCATTGCACTGGGGCTTTACATTGTGTGTTGTGGGTGTTTTCATGGGGTAATACGGGTCTTGACGAGTTTAAATATTTAACTCGTCAAGTTGAAAAAGTGAAACTATGTCTACAACAAAAACTGAAATGATTTTACAATCCGCTGCCCTCATCAAACAGGCAGCTGCCGTCGTGATTCGCTTTAGAAATAAATTAAAGAGTGAATGTCAACTGTAACTTCTGAAAGCACCTCAGCTACATCTGAAGCAGCTCAGACGTGTGTGTGTGTGTGTTTTAGCAATGAGTCATAAAACAAAGGCCTAATGGGGCTGTTGATACGTGAGCATGCATACCTGACATGTCAACGCGGAGGCTTGAGGTCTCGTAGATATTCAGAGAAGCACGTTGCAACCAGCGTGACCTTCTTTAAGCTGTCAGCTGAAATCACACACATTAGAAGTGTTACTGCTGCAAGGGATGTGAGAATAAGTATAGCACACGTACAATAATAATAGTATAATCATCACTTTAATTACAGACCTGGGTGAGTTTGACTTTTGTTACTGTCCTGTCGATGACATAGGATCAAGTCACCGTGATGAAACCTCTGAGACGTCCACACCTCTTGCTACCAGTCTCTCCAGGCCGTCTCCCGTGACCTCAGGGGCTTCTCTTAGTTCCCATTTATTCTTTTATTTTCTAAAGACAAGGTGCTGGTGTCCATTCTTTTAGTGTCTTATTCTCAGACAATGTGCACAGATGAAGAGGCTTTAGGCCTTGGTCTCCTGGTTTCACAAGCCATTACACAACCCTCATGCATCTGACTGAGAGGAGTAACAATGAGCATTATTAATGAATGATCAAGGAAAGAGCTGCATGCGCGCCTGCGCTCTGCGCGCTCCACCGACGAAGCCGCCGCCGTCACCGTGACCCCTCGTTCCTCCACCAGACAGGCTCGAGAGCAGCGAAAAGGTCGCCAGTCTATTGCAGGTGCCACACAGAGATCCATCCATTCACGCACACACTCACACCTACGGGCAATGGAGAGCAGCCAATTAACCTAATCGCATGTCTTAGGACCGTGTACCAGTCTTTTATTGATTGCACCAGAAGAATAAGCATTCAGCTTATTCAGCTTTACATTAGCACATCAGTAATACCAGTTGTCCTTGGGTAAACACAGATATACGACCGCAACCGTCTTCCCTCCAGTGCTCAGCTACACAACAGCATGGCGCTTCAGAGAGCTACAGTAAGCAGTATCGGTGGAGCTCAGAGTTCAGCGTGGGCTCCATAAATGTGTCGTCTGCATGTTGTTCATACTCACGTATGAGCACTGTACTGTAGAGGCCCGTAGATTCTGGAGGTAACTGGTGAAAACACTATTATTATTATTCTCTTGCAGTTCTTCCACCATTATCTGAATAACTGCAGCAACTGTAGTTTATAATCTATTTTATGTGAAGCTGAGTCGATGGACATTTATTAGGATTTCACTACAGCTCAACAATTTATTTGTGGATGCAAAAGGTACATTTGTACTGTAGGAATTTAGTTCCTTAATTCCTTAATAGGAATTTAAATATAGTTACTGACAGTAAATAGCTGTTGACGGAATACATTATGCATCTCAGCAAAGTGGAAGAGCTGACGTGTGCACCGTGCATTTCAAAGAGACAGACATCATGAGGTGCTTTAAAACTATCTGACTTTAAGACTATAAATCTGTGAGGAATGTTTGGATTTCTCAGACGACCTAGCTGGTTTGTCAGGCTAGAATGAACGTCACAGTAAAGCATTCTCAAACAAAAAGTTCCTGGTGACACTAGGAAGCACAGTTCAAGCTAAAGGAACAATGATGTGTCCTGATTTCCATGGAGGCAGATATAAAAAAAAACCTTGAGCTTCTGCAAAGGATACTAGAGGTTTCTTTCCCAGGTCCTGATCATGGTGTCACAGCTCATGTCATTTAGTCACCGCTTTACTCATTTCCAATTTTATTTTGTCATCACTTCCTGTTCCAGCATCAACACCAGCGGTTGTAGTTCTACTTCCGTTTCTAGTTAACATTACCTGTGTCCCATTCAGTAATCAACTCACCTGTATTCAAACACCTCCTCTTGCCTCAGTCCCCGCCAGATTGTTGTGTTTTTGACCTCTGCTTGTCTTTTGGCCACGCTTTTGCCTATGCCTTGTCCGACCGTGATTGGCTAGTCCTGTGTATGACCATTGCCTGCCTGACCACGTCTTTATTAAACGCGATTTTTTATCCAAGTGCATTTGGGTCCTTCCACCACCGTGCCGTTGTGACACATGGTTGTGTTGCAGACCCACTATCACCACGTGGAGGTCTATACAGGTGCCTGGTACTTGTCAAAACTCTGGCACCAGCTTTTCAACAGGGCCGAATCATTCGGAGGTGGCGCCAGTGGAAGTTGCATTGCATGCTGATGCATGGAGCTAATATTCCTATAAACCTGTTGAGTGCATACAGCTGCACAATATGTAAATGTTCCACCAGTTCGGGGGAATTTCACATGCTGGAAAACTTTCCATTTGGGGCGTCAATGGAAACGAATCTGTTCTATTAATAGATGTGAAAAAAACTCAAACAATACAATCCTTAAACCAGTTTGAATTAACGTTTGGTGACTTCTAATCATTTGTTGTTATTGTCATTACTTTCAGGCATGTTTTTCCCACAGTCTGGGAACTCACTATGAACCCATTGGTCTTGACCTCCTGAGTACAGTAATAAACAAAGAGCACAGTCTTTTTATAGCGAGTAACCGCCTACACGTAGTAACTAAAGCTGCAATAATTGATTTTCAAGCTAAAAATTGACAAAGACGTGTTGTGCGCACCCGGCATTAACAGCTACTGGAGGGAGCTGCAGGGAGGAATGCAAACAGTATCTGCAGATAAAGGACGGGAGAGGCAAAGGGCAAAGGTCACCCACCGTCTTACAGGCACTAACCACAGCCTTGGGTTTGTATGGGTTCTGAATGAGCTAGTCCTCCGGGTCAGTCGAGGGTTTAGGTTGTCTTCAATAACATTATGCTGCATCACTGTTGCATAAACACTCAAAAGGCGCTGTTTGATGATTTGCAGTAAGGGCTGTTTCTCCTGTTCGAGGGATTTTTTTGACGTTGACAGCTCTCCATTCAGCCGTGGAGCCGGTTGAGTACAGGCTTGTTCCTGATACAGACTGTTAAACGGCATTGTCTTGTTCAACCCTTTCCTAGGAAACATCCCCTGGTAAAAATAGCCCTGAAACTTCCACAAATAGACTAGATGGGAGCCAGCTAGCGGTTAAGTCTCCCATTGTCGCTGTAAGACCTAAGTCACACGGTGATGTTAGCTGACGGCGCACACGAATGATGAAAGCTTTTACCACTTTGTGTTGGAAAACCTCCCACTGACAAGAATCTGTCATAACCCGCCTATTATTAGCACGACTCTGCTAAAATAAGCCAAAAAGGCGCCAGCGTGCTATTTTTAAACATTGATTTCAACACGGTTTGAATGACACTAGCTAAACATCAGGAGGTTTAATTTGCTTGTTTGTAACTTAATAAATAATTATGATTGCAAAATCTGTCAGCAGCGGTTTCACCTTTTATATTATTTGATTATAATTCAAATCAACTGAATTCGTGGCTCTGCGTCTGCAAAGTGCAGCGGAGCATAAACTATTTGAAGTGAATTCATATTATTAGACGACATGTGAAGTGAATGTGACGTGTTAGACAAAGAAAAGGAAGGGAAACGTCGAGGAAAACCTGTTTTCTATTCATAGACATGATCCAACTGACGTTTTTCGATCAGGTTGTATTTGAGACAAACACGTTTGTTTTACTGCGTAGCATTCCACACCGACAGGTCTGCGGCGGCGCCCTGGAGTTCTCGTCCCTCGGTTTGGGAGGAGGATCCTCCACGGAGCAGCCGCGGAGCGTCGGCTCACCGTGTGACGTCACACCCCACTTTCACTTTTGAGCGCGCTCAGGTAACGATGACGAAACCGCTGACTTTCAAATCAGCCTGAGAGCGAGAGAGCGGTGGGATCAAAGAGAGGCTCGGTGCAACAGAAACTTTTTGTTTTTATTTCATGTAGATGATCAGCGCAGAGAATCACTGGTGGCGGCTGCTCCCAGCAAGACGTCCAGCTTGTTATACAGCCATTGAAACGATCAAGTACATTCAACTGTCGGCACACCTTTTCACAATTCCAATGCAGAAAACATCATTTCTGTGTATAAAAGGTAAAAAATATTTATTTATAATACGATATTAGTAGAAATCAAATCAGTCAAATGAACCAAATGAAGCAGTGAGGTGACATAACTTAAAAGCTTGTATCAGCTGGTAAAACTTATTGTAGCACAATTTAAAAGTGGGACTCCACTGAGGTTATCACAGCTTAACTACTAAAAAAAAGACCTTCAATCAGCACTTAGATTTGGTTTCATAGCTATAGGCATCATTTAAAAACACACACACGCAATACAGTCACAAATAAATTCCAACATAACAAAGTGACCGGAGCACGGTTGGTGCTGATACAATCAAGACAGTGAAAAGGTCCAGCTCCATGGTCTCCTCTGATCGGCACCCTGAGTCATGATCACGCCGGCACGTGGCGCAGGAACACCAGCTCTCACTGGTCGAGTGAACGTCAGGAGCCTGGCGTTGCAGCGCTGAACGCTGTCTAGCAGCCACACGTGACACAGGAAGGCGACTCAGAGTGAAGCGTCACTGCACCAGTGGCAAATACATTCATTGGGTGCGAAGAAACTTGGTAAAGTGAAATAAAGCACTAATGGTTATAGAGCTTAGAAATCATATGCAGATTGAATCTAGAGGCACCTGGAGAGACTTATACCCTGTAACAAGAACACGGGCCACGGGAGGGTTACGAGAACAAAGTCTAATGGTTTCATGTGTGTAAACCACTTTAAAGCTACGACTCGCAGCTTTAAGGGTACAGCATGCAGCTCAGACAAGATCTGCACCGACGTGCCCTCCAGCACACGCTGCCATCGGCCACACTTCAAAGCTTAGAATAAACAGGACTCGATCGGAGGCGGCCCACCGGTCACCTGAGCCGCAGGCTGCACATCTGCCCGAGGTCGCACGTCCCACAGCTCCTTCCGAAGTGTCCGGACTGTGAATTACAGCAGAGCTGAAACGCTCAGCCAGTCAATAAGTTAATCAATTGTGCTGTTGCTCCAGCAGCGAGAGCCTAAATCAAAAGTTTGGCCTGTGCATAATAAAACGGTGCTTTTTGGAGAGATCCATTCTTTTTCGTCCAGGACGTCTCCTGCAAGTGGAGATTTCCTGCCGATCAACCGAATTTAAAACGAGTCTCGCCAGCTCCCGCAGGCCCAGGCCGGCGCCGATCGCGTTCTCCTATGTAAGAGTCCGTAGCCGTCATTTCTGACAGTGTCTTCCCAGCAGGTAGGTCAGACTCAAACTGGCGTTCTTGATTCTGGAGAAACTCTCGCAATTCAAGTAGAGAGCGGCCCGCTCGCCGGCCCGGAAGTGGACCGTCCAGTCGAGGGCCGTGCAGTCCTCATCGGAGGTCTTCAGGGTGAAGCTGGAGGCGGGGGCTTCTCTGCCCAACACCTCCAGCTGCAGGGTTCCATTGCGCTCCTTCTTATCCACGCTCTTGTAACACACATCCATTTTCAGGAAGTAGGGTCCCGAGCAGCTGATGTTTATCATCCCGCCCACGGCGCTCATCTGATAACTGCTCTCCACGTGATCAAACGACAGCTTTTCATTGTTGAAAACGTCTGGAAGAGTGAAGCGATAGAAAGTGAGAAAAACACTTGTTTTCATCGTGAAACGTACATTTCTGATTTTCAGTATGAGTGTTGATCTAAAAGATTAGGATGATGTGAAACTAACACTTTTTTTTGCTCACCTGAAATGCGGCCAAACTCGATGTGTATATTCTTTTCAGAAGACTGGAAAGAAAGAGAGACAAATTAAGAACGGAGCAGCAGCAGCTTCGTCTCCTGATGCACGTTGGCTTTTGCTGCCATTATGACTCTCACTCACTGTTTGAGAGTGTTTTTTTGTTTGTTTGTTTATTTAAAGGTCACCGAGCTCAGATGCCCTGATGTTCATCTCTGGGAAGCACGGAGCTTGTTTGTTTGATACAGTGGTTAGGCCACGTGGTGTGAAAACAGGCAGGCTGCCAGAAACAAGGGAAAGTCTCACAGCGGGATGATTAATATGTGTAGTGAGAGCTGCATCGCAGCCATAAACAGCACAGCCTAAATGCAGAACAAATGTTAGTCATTAAAATGATCAAGATACAGAAAGGGTGCAGGTCGGTCTGTGTAGATTATCAATCATCCAGGTCATAAGGCATCTAGAGGGCCTTTGTACACTTGCCTTGTGTCATATTTGAAGCTCTCTCTGTCATACTGAAATAAACGTTCTATGTAAACAAATTGGACTGTAACATTAATACCGACAGTCGGGCAAAAGTGCTGGCAGAGACAATACCATTAGAACTTTCCCAGATAATAAACTTAATGACTATTAGTTTAACCAGTAACTAACCAGTCCACCTGCCGTTTATTGGAGCAAACCTCAGCTGTGAGAGCGCAACAAGCGAATCTGACTCAAAACCAGGAGAAGTGAAGCAGCTCGACTGGTCCATCAGTGAGGGCAGAATAATTCTGCTCACAGAGTGTGTCTGCTGGGAGGGGACGTTTCCACACATGCAAAGTATGAATGAAATGGCAGGAGGAGGAGCAGACATAAAAAAATAAACATGTGTGTTATTTAATCTCAGCCTCAACGATCAGTGCAGCGTTGGCACTTGAGCAGATAAGAAGTTGTTGTTTTACTTTGTTTTGTCTTGGGGTTTTTTCCACCTAAAACCTGATTTTACGTAGTTTAGCTCCAGGAAATTAATCTACACCGACGCATCAGGACTGATTCAAATCATATTCAATTAAAGATTTACATAATTCTAATAAAGTTGAAATAACCTTTTGCAGAAGCGCGTTTTGCGGCGTCTGCGCCCCCCGTCCATCCCCACGGCTCCACTCACCTTCTCCTGCGTGCGTCCCCAGTAGCCGTAAAGCGTGACCAGCAGGCACGCGACCACCAGCACGTTCTGCACGGCGACCACCGCCGCCAGCTTCCTCGTGCGCTTCTCCCGGTGCAGCACGCGGCCTCCCTCAAGATCCATCCTCCTCCCGTCCATCATCGCAGTGAGCGCCGTGCAGGAGCGCCGCGCGGCTTTTTACGCGAATGGGCAAGTTGAAAGGAGGGGAGTAACTGGAAGGAGAGCGATCATGATCTGCGCTTTATTTTCTATGTGTCTTCGTGTGGGTGGGGGGGTTGCAGCGCGCCCGTGCGCGCGCGCGCACACACACACACACACACACGCAGCGTGAGTGAGTGAGTGAGAGAGAGAGAGAGAGAGAGAGAGAGAGGAGAAGGAAACCAGCGCACCGAAAGCTGATTGGTCGAAGGTGACAGAGTCTGAGATGAGATGCTGCCTCACAAACCGAGGCGATTGAAACCTCCCACAACACGTATGAGCTTCAATCGCAATCACTGTTCCCATAATATTCATCAGGGGGTGTGAAAGTCATGTGAACGCACCGAGGAAGCAGGGGGCACGACCTGTTTCTGGGAAACAAGGGCACGGTTCGACATTAGGTCGTTTTGTGAGACTGTGATGCATGAAACAATGAATCAGTGTGTGCAGCATGCGGGAACATGATCCAGCAGGCAAAAATGAGAACTTTAAGGAGTCTGGACAGTTTCGCTTCCTTTCGATGAGGTTATGTAACTAAACATTTTTTCTTTTGATTTTGAGAAACACTTCAAAAGCTGGAGGAAAGACTGAGCACGCTCCTTCTAATAGATCAACTAGAACCCAGGTCTGAGCACGTTCTACACTGGAAATAAATGCACTATTAAATATGTGGAAATCAATGCAATTATTAAATATGTAGCTTATGGTTGCTACATATTGAGAGAGAGGGGGGGGGGCAAATAAATAACCAAAATGTCCAAGAATACCATAGTTGGACATTCAGACACAATATCAGAATATAAGGCAGCAAAAGTACATACAAATGGAAATGTTAAATACAATTATCCTCATATCTGTGTCAACTTTCTCCAACGTGGACCTTACCAAGGTAACTGAAGCTAAAGCCAACATTTCCATAGCGTGCCATCAGCGTCACAGGGTCACGACAGGAGCATGTGATACTCATAGTGGGACAACGCACCTTGTGTCATGTTTTGCATCCCTGTATTAATTTCCCACAGCTCATGGTTCCTGTGTGGAGAAAGCGCTGGGATTGGGTTGGTGCAGGTGGACGTCTCCTGCCTGCTGCCACACCGGCCACTGAAGGGGACATGAGCAATGCTAGAGGGACATTTAGTGTCAATAAGTGCTGTATAAGTGATGGTGGACCAACAGGATCAATAACTGATAATAACACTGTACAGTACATGAACCCATCATGCCTATATTCACCCTGACATGACCCAACAAGTCTCAGCGTGGTTAAAAAAACAACAAAAAAACAACACTGTGGTTTTTATCAGAGTTTCAGTGTGTTGGTACATGTTCCAACAAAACACCTGCTTAGCCTCAACGAAACAGGTGCCGCTGCATGGTCTGGTCTGTGGCACGCACAGACCAGACCATGTCACAATGCGTTTCACTCTGCGGCTTCAGCAAGCAACACATTCAGTCACAGAGGAGGGAAAGGCATGAAAATGCTGTCACCGTGAGAGATCTAATGACACGGATGGACAAATGTCAAGCGATAAGTGGTGAAGCACATGCTCAGATGGGGAAACCCGCCACCAGAAGCGGGTCCAGTTATAAGATGATTGAGGGGATAAAGGTTCTGTTGGAAGGGCCGGGTATTTCAATGTCAACTGTCAGACATGAAGAGGAAGGATGAGGAAAGTTTGAATGTTATCAGGTTCATCTTCTACAACCCACACACATCCTTTTTCAATGTCTGGAAAATGAGTCATGGCAACTGGGCTTCTTTCTTCTAACATCAAAATATAAAGTGTTAAAAAAAACTTCCTACATCCACTAACTGCTGCCTTCAATATGGACACGAAAAAAATCTCCTTTGTCCTTCTGCTGGATGGGGATGCTGCGCTTTGTTTGAATATTTCTACATATGCAGCTGATATATGGATGTTAAACGTCACAAAAACGTCCCGGCTGCTGTGACGCCACTTCCAGACGTCGTCAGCGAAGGCGGTCGCCGGCGCCCTCGTGCCGCGGTGCCACAGTCCACAATGTGCTGACGCTGCTGTCAAAGCATGTGGATCGTGTTCAGGCCGGTTGCAGCTGCTTTTAGCTTAGTCACCGGCAGCTGCTCAGAGGCTCCACAGGGCATCTGAACTCAGCTGGATGCTGGCGACTTGCTCACAGGTGTGCAAAACCACTGAAACTCTCAAAATCTCCCCAGTGTCACATCAAGCTCTGGGTAAAAAAAAACACAAAAACGATGACTCTATCGGTATGATGTGGTGCCAACACTGAATCCTCCATTTACATCAGATAACTAACTGAAGCACCTGCAACACCAGCAAACACACATTCAGAATGAGATTACAGAACACAGATCTGAGCGACAATCTCAACTATTGGCAAAACCTAAACTGATGGTCAGTCATTTATAAGCTCACAGACTAAAATGTGACTAAAATGTGACTGAACAGTCGCCTTAAATTTGAGCCAAAATTAGGGCAGGAAGGATGATTCAAATGTGAGAAAAGAGAAAACACTTTTACTGAAAGTCAGATATGAAAAGTGAATCAACTTATTATAAACTGAATGTTAACTGTAACCACTGTTTTTCCAGATATGACCTGGAAGGCAGGCAAGATTTAATCTGACTAAAAGAAAAAGCATATGAGCCACTAAAAGTAAGAGTGGAGTGAAAGTCCCTCTGGACACGAACATGTAGTTTCAATGAAAGCAGCGCATACGGAAAACAATCAGATCAGAGTTTAATGCTGCAGACGAACCCACACACCCCTCACTTCAAGTCCTTATTCTATGCACACACTCACATACACGCACCTTGGAGTCTATTTAATATTATAATCCACATATTTATAATCTGTCATGTCATAATTCTATGTTACTATTTAGTTAAATATGTACACACTGAGGGATCGGGGTTGCTCCTTTCAATCTTAATTTAAATTCAGTTCAAGGAAAAAGGAATTTGGTTCACTCTATTGGAATCAACATTTCTGTACATTTCTTCTTCTTCTTCCTCCTCTGCCCCCCGGCGCCTGGGGGGGAGGATCCAGCACAAGGCCGGAGCGTCATCACAGCCAGCAGGAGTAGACCGAGCAGTTCTAACAGTAGATACTGTCTGATGGGGCACAACAGTCCTGAGACAAAGTTTATATCTGGATGTGCCCCGGCACATTCTCAATGCAGTAATTCCTCTTTGTCAGCGTGACAAGCGAGAGCGGGATGAGGGAGGAGGAATTAGAGTCTTTGTTCCACCCTGTCAGTCTCTTCCCTTCACACACGAGCTGATCCGTTCGCTCAGTCAACTCCCTCCAGACTCCGGCTATGAAGTTCTGGCCGTGTCCCGTTCTACGGGTGCGGGAGGTTCATCCGGTCCTCTATGAGCGTGTTGTCGGGTCCCTGCGCCTCCATGCACTGCTTGACGGTCGCCAGGACCCCCGACAGGCGGCGGTCCAGGGCGGCGAGGTGCGGCTCGGTCAGGACCGGCTGGATGGGATCGAAGGCGAGCGCCTGCCGCATGGCGGAGCTCAGGGCCCCGCCCCTCAGGAGGTTCAACCGGTTCCACGTGGACACGCGCAGCCTGGTGGAGAGCAACAGGGCAAAATCACACACGGCCATCGCCACCAGACGCATTCAGAGGCGGCGGCGTCTAAACACTCACATGCAGCACTGGTAGAGGGGAGCCAGGATGCTGCGCTCGTCCAGGGCCGCATTCCCAAAGCTAAGGAGACGAGGAACAAAAGGAATGACGTTAAGGCACCGCAGCCAGAGGCCTGTCTCTGTACACGCGTCAGGACACTGGACTGGACACACTCAGCAGCAACGATGGCGAGCTCCGCTCCCGACAGACAGAGGCAGAGAGCTCCTGTTTCAGGGACGTGTACTAGATACGGGCTTGTGATAAGTTTCATCTGCCCTGATGACTTATCAATATCTGACTGAGGAGGTGGGAAACATGGAATGTTTGCATGGAGCACACACACTTGACTTCTAAGGCTGCTGATCATGTGAAAAATAGAAGATAAAGAGCAGATGATGAACGCTCTCCTTCCAGTTACTCCCTCCTTTCAACGTCCCCATTCGCGTAAAAAGACGTGCGGCGCTCCTGCACAAAGACACGTGCGCACACAAAGACACGCGCACACAAACACACACACACACACGCGCGCACAACGCGCGCGCACACACACACACACACACACACAGGGCTCAGTTAGGAAGTTAGCAGCGTTGTGAAAGAACCAGCTGCAGACAGACAGCTGCTTTTTTGTGGAAAGAAAATGTTGAAACTAATGATGACTAGACAATTACTGTAAAATATGAACTTTTCCAGTCAATCATTGGACTCAATACAAAGCATAAAATCATTACATCCTGATTACAGATCTCAACCTCATTTGTAAAACTGTAATGTTAGGACGACAAACTTTCCACTGCAGCGCTTCTATATGCAAAACTAAATCACTTCAAGGAAGGATTTTCACACGTTCTGACTTAATGGAAGTGACACATTGACTAAGCTTCAAGTTGGGTTTAAGCTAATTCAAGAAAACAGACGGAAAGTTCCACAACAGGCTGTAAAAGAAAAAGAAAACAAACATTGATTTCAAATAGAACTCAAGAAGAAGTCAACGGGCTGCATTTAACCAAACACGTGGGTTGACGTGTTAACTAAATCACAGACTGCCGGCTGGGACCTCACCTCTTGGCGTTGTCCAGCAGGATCAGCATGCTGGCGCCGCCGTCGTCCTGGAAGCTCTCATAGTGATGGCGGTCGGCGTTGCCGATGAGATAATCAAACACGGCCGTGTCAATGACGTCGAGCAGCCTGGGCCCTGCATCATACGGGGGCATTTTCTTTACTGCCTCGCAGTAACTCTCATCATACTCCCACCTGGATAATCGACACACACACAGACACACACCCTGTGGGTTTGAATCTCCAGCCATGCTCGTCTGCGTGAGTGAGTGACACAAAGACATTCTCATCATTTTATTGTAATGGTGCAGTCCTAGATCTCTGCATCTTTGAATTCTAACAAGCAAAAGTCTGGCGTGGGTTAATAAAATGCCACCTACCAGTACAACTACGCAGATCCTGCTCTGCCAGTTCAACCAGGTGGCAAGTAAATATTTGCCAGCAATTACTTGATGGCACAACCAACGGACGATGACAGCGTGAAAGAAATGTGCACACACCAAATCTGCTGGGCTGAACTAAAGGCTAACCATTAAAACGAGGGCTCTCTACTAAAAGCATCAGATATTGAATACTGTTCATTTCTGTTCTTGTATTTATACTGAGGGAACACACGCCAGGATCCGTTTCTGATAGACGTGGGTGCTAATCAGGGCTCACCTGGCCAGTTTCCCCTCTCGGTAGGTGCGACCCCAGGGGTGTCTGTGTTTCTGCAGTGGCCACACGTCCGGCAGCCAAAGGGTTAATGACCCCTCCATCGTCTCTCCCTCTGCACACGCCGGTTCGCTCTCCCGACAGTAATAACACTTCCCATAGAAACACGTGTTATTACCTACGGAGAAAACAGACAGTCGGTAAGAAAATGTCAGGCGACCCCACAGATAATTCGGAAAAGGGAAAAATAACAGAAAGGAACATTAGGAAGACGCCCGATGAACACGGGAGAAAACGTAGCGCTCTTATTTATTCACTTTAAACATTAGCTGATATTGTGAACGGAAAGCGCCTGCTGGTTGAGAACGTTGCCTGGTCATCCAGGTCCATTACTGCAGCTCATTAACCCTCCTGCACTTCCCTCAAAGACAGTATTGAAATGTTTTAGGAGCCAGAAATAATATGATTCTAGGAATTCACAGTAATTACCAGCTCTGGGAATTTCACCATGATGTACTGTGAAACTGCTTCATACCTACCTATGACTAGTTTGCCATAAGGTGCTTTAAGGTCAACACACTGCCCCAGTCACAGGTAAATGAATGCCCTTCAGCTGGGACCCGAGTCATGTTGTTACATACGCTGCAACTGATACACGTTGTGCATTAATCAGACAGTTTATTTCATGCAGATCCAGGACGAGCCAGGGGTTTGTTAATATTTGCTGTACTTTTCCCCCTACTCTGATCTGTCCTGTACTTTCTACTCACGTCTCACACTGACTTCTTCAGACCTCAGCTCTGAGTTGGCTCAAACAAACCTGATTTGAACTCTTAGTCATTCGAGAGGCTTCTAACACAGTTAAAACCAACGTATGTCTACTACATTTACAGTATGAAACACTGCTGGGGTTCTGTATGAGCTGTTATACTGTACAGTCACAATGATGCGGCACTATATCAGTCCCCTGTTAAATATCACTGCCTGTGCTGTTAGGCTCGTGTTATGTCAGAGACGTGACAGTGAGGAATGTGAGGAAGTGTAGGAGGGAGCACTGGGGGGACGGGGGACGGGGGGGGGGGTGGATGGGGGAAGATGGAGGGTCGCTGCTGTGAACGCTTTTAAGGTGTCGTGTTCTAACAGTGTTTATGTTCAGCACCATCAAACTCAGATCCAACTCCCTCGTGGCTTCATTGTGGTAATGACAGCAACCTTACAGTGTTATAATCCAAAACCTCACATGTGACTGGTTGACGCTAAAGCTAAGGGCCTTTTGTGTTTTAAATACCAGTGTGGAGACATGAATGACATGTGTGTGTAGCTGTTTTAGTAGCTGGCGTTCAGGCCACCCGCTGTAAACCACAGTGGCAAAGGCCATTACAGAGCTGACTCACGTTAAGATGAGCACTGATATGCGGTAAGTCACAGAGCAATGGGGCAAGGAGAAACCCCCACGGCCCGAGCCGCGCCGCAGCACGGCTCCAGCACTCACCATCCCTCGCGCACGCAGAGGTGTGACGGCACAGCTCCACCTCCCGGTACGCTCACACATGGTGTCACACTTAATGCCCAGGCAGCCTTATTCTCGTAACCTGTGCAACACCGCTCACTAGGCGAAGGTGACGCAATCAGACGCCTGATCAGAAAACTCCAACCGCTTCAGCCGCCGCAGTGCCACGGTTATGTACACCTTATATCAGTGCAAGGTTGAAGTCATGAACCGGTTTAGAAATACGCCAACAAGAAAGTCAGACCTACAAGGGTATGTGCCACAACCACACAGAACTATATAGACAGTGAGAACAATAAATAAATAGATTAACTCATAGTGTTGCTTAGTTTGAACAGACTTCCTAACTTCAAAAACAGTGATTCGATTTAAGGAAACATCATTAGAAATACTGACCTCGAAGACAAAACAGAAACATGGGGTGATATTAAACTCTAGAGGGAACTTCAGCTCTGTCTAAAATCTCAAACACCTTCCTTCAGTAATGACAATTTAAAAAAGAATAATAATCAATAATTAGAAGAACAATAGTGAGATGTCACTACTGATGAAGTAAGATCTGTGTGAGGGGGT
>NC_040884.2:26681221-26748721 GCF_900634795.4 Betta splendens
AAGAAAACCCACGAAAAGCACTCGACATGATTTGGGTGTTTCTTCAAACAAAAATTCTTGAACCACAATTATTTCAAATTAACCTTCACAGACGCCTCAACTAACCTGTCCCATCCACATGGGCATTAAACCCTGGAGCCGTCACGTGTCTTATTACTCTTCTTCTCTCAGACGGCATGTGATGAGACAAACAGAACTGCGATGTTACACGTGGAACGTCAACACAGGGCTCGTTTCGAGTCCTGTTTGCACATCCGGGAGGTTTCCGAGACTTAACTGCGCCCACTTTGTCAATACGTCAGGTTAAACACGTCCCAGGACGTCAGTAAAGAGAGGAACCAAGTAGATAAACACAGCCTCTCAACTCTGCCTCACCTCATTTCATTCACAGCCCTCAAACTCATATCTCCGCCTCAGACGCAGGCGTCGGCGTTCTGCCTGCGAGTGCGTGAGCCGACAGTGGCTCACGCAGATGATCAGGCGGCCGGTCACCCCTCCACTGCTCAGCAGCGGCGGCGGCCTCAGGGGGATCAGCCTATCGGGCTTGAATTACGATGCGTTTAAAAAAATAGAGGCGTGCGCACAGGCACACAAATGTGCACACGTCCTTGAGTGCAACTACCACATTATAAATGCCTGTCTTTGGCATAGTTCATTCTTCCACAGGTTCGTCCACTGCCGTCTCTTTTCATAAACATACACATGAGCAAACATCTACGGGGACTAAAAAGGACATTTTCCAACATTTTTCTGGTCAAAACAAATGAGTTGAACCCAGAGGGTGGATTGTACTTTGTGTTATAAAGGGCGGGTGTAACACTGGAGGGAATCCTCCAGTGCCACTGCAGATATGTTCACTCATCCAACTCATGTGTTTCTCCACAGCCTGAAACAAGCCGACATTATTTGACCCCATTTGATGGAGGTTCATTAATTTTCATATATGTTTTCTACAGTAGATACAGTACACATGGAGCAGTGAAGGGGTTGAGTAAACCTACCATGTAAACAGCTGTTTAGAAAAAGACTTGAGGATCCCTGTCCCCGTTGTCGTCACCCGCGGTCCTATCTGTGCATGCTCCAAAACCAAAAGCTGCTGTGACACACTGAGCATCAGCGATGCGCAGAGGAAACTGAAAACCAAATGTTTCGCCCCCCCAAATGCAGCTCTGTCCATTCTACCTGTTCATCCCCCTAAAGACAAACAGTGACAGTAACTTCGCTTGGCACTAATTACAACCAAGGTGCTTTAGCTATTTCCCCAACAAGATGCATCACAGCAAGGGCCTAAACATAAACACGGGACCTGGTTGACAGAACAGGAGTCAAGGATAGAAAAAAAACCCTGTACCGGTACATAAAATATTTAAAATAACTGCTCCAAAGAAGGAAAAAACACACACACAAAAAACAAAAGAAACAAAGAAACGCAACATTCAAATGTAACTATGCAATGGTAATACTGTGAACTGCACCATCCCTCCCAAAAAACGAAACAACCTAACACAAAACCATATAAACAAGATTTAAAAGAGACTCCATGTGGCTGCAGGTAGCTTTGAGGGCCTGCTCCAGACCAGAGGCTCCAACCACATTAGGAGAAGAGAAAGACGAGGGGCATTCAACTGTACTGTATCATGAGCTGTTGTTGCTCCGTTGTGGGACTTTTTTTCACAGTTTCAAGTCTTTAGTGTTTCGCATGTTTGTGAGGAACTTGAACCAAGTGTTGCCCGTTGGCAGCCGACGGAGTCAAGACATCGCTGGAAAAGCCAAAAATGCATGTTTGTAAAAGTAGGAATCGCCCCCTTCTAGAGGAAGAGAAGGCGTCGTAGCTTAGACTCTGGGATCATCGTACCTACAGTGTGTGGAGCTCAGCCAGCATCCTCCCTCCACGTCATTGCCCAGTGCAGTTGTAAAAACACACATGTATACAGAGAACACTTACACTTTGCGAGTACGACACAAAAGGGTCTGTGAGGGGGCGAGTGAATAAAAACTAGACACATTCAGGAAGTGTGGGTATCGTTTTTGCTGGAATCGATTTTGAACTAGAGCCCTTATATTTATGTCGATGCAATCAAAAGTGTGTGTGTGTGTGTGTGTGTGTGTGTGTCTCAAGTGCAATCCTGTGACTCCAAGCCAACTCAAGTGAATAAAGAGAACAACTGAGTGTAAATAAAATAAAAAAAGAAACAAGAGGGTTTTCAAACCCCTCTAATGTCCAATACGTTGGATTTGAGTATGCGTTGTGATTGCATGTGGAAATGGTGCATTTGAGCATAAACGTGGACCCAAATAAAATAAACCCCTTAAAAATCCCAAGGACAGGTCTCAGAGGAAAGTTCATCATTCAGAGAGAGAAAAGCAGAGAAGTCGAAAGGCTCGGCACAAGTGCTGAACCCTCCCAGTAAAAACAAGAGACGGAGCAGAGGGGGAGACCAGAGCAGCGTGCAGGTCCTTGTTCAGTAGTCTGTACATTCAAAACACACACACACACACACACACACACACACACACACACACACACACACACACACACACACACACACACACACACACACACACACACACACACACACACACACACACACACACACACACACACACACACACACACACACACACACACACACAGGTACTCTGGTTAAGGCAGTGGTGGCAGATGAGGCTGCAGTGAGGTCAGCTGGAAGCGGAGAACTGGCTGTTGGGGCTCATGGCAGTGAAAGCTCCCACTTTAATCAACTCTCCTCATCCTCCTCCCCGTCTCCTCATCTCCTCTCTCTCCTTTGCTCAGTCGCGCTCCTCTCCGTCGGTCACTCGAACGACATCAGGTTGGCCGGAACCTGTGAACACAGAGACGTGCAGTGAATGGTGGAAGTGTTGGAGCGATGGCATGCGGGTTTCCAGCTCCATACCTGTTGCCTATTGCTCTGACAGGCAGCACTCAGATGTTTGAACCACAGCAGAGCGTTCATTCTGTTCCCTGCTTGGTACTTGTAGGTGTTACCTAGGCAACAGACACAAACAGCATGAGATGCCAATTCTCTCCCCCACACACACAAACCTGATTTATGTAAAGCCAGTAAAATAAAAACCAATCACGCATGAAAGGTTAGGGACAAAGTCAGGCAGTTTGTGTTTCTGTGGGCGTATAAACACCGAAGGAAAATACCAGATATGGCACAAGTATACACACTCCTGCAACAGGGATGATCTGAAAGTGTGTCTGTTCTCACAGGCATCCTTTCTTTGTCTTTCTCACCATGTTCCGTATCCGTCAGCAAGAAGACATCAGGGTGCTCAGGATCATCCGCCATCATGGCCATCAGCCCCACCACACACACGCTCTTACTGGACGTCGACTTGAACTGGACAGGGAACACGCAGAACAGCATTACATTTCCTTCTTCTAACAACTCTGTAGCATCTAAATGACACCAGACGATGAAGGAACTCTGTGTGTGTGTGTGTGTGTGTGTGTGTGTGTGTGTGTGTGTGTGTGTGTGTGTGTGTGTGTGTGTGTGTGTGTGTGTGTGTGTGTGACCAGTAAGCTCGCATGTGCACACGGTTCTGATTAGCCCGTGAGTGACACACGGTGCTGCTGTGATGTCATTGGTCTCATTATTTAATGAGTGCTACCATCTGTCTGCAGCCCTGCTCCACTAAAGCCAGTCCAGTGACCGACACACACGCCCACGCACAAACCCTCATCCCTTCATTCACCGGTTTCACTTCAGTTCCCTACCCCTCCTTCTCCTCCTCAGTTCCTGTGCAATAGATGCAGTCCAAACCCTCACACGAACACGCGTCTCAGTTCTTGTTTAGGAAACCTAAACATTTGGTGCGTTTGCTCATCTGCATTTTTCTGTTATTTCCTTTTCTCGCAAAAAAGGCCTGTGAAAAGCACCTCAAGTAGTGTTTTTCCTCTGAGATCATCCTGCTATTAAACTTTCTAAGAATGAGTGTGTAATGGCTCTCATGTGTCATCTCACAAAAAACAGAAAGAGTCTTGGGGTGACTTGGTTCAACAACTCACTTTCAACACAGGAACAAACCCAAGATTTTAAGGTCTTTCACTGTGTTACACCAGCTTTAATACATGTCGTGAAATGCTAGTATTTGTCACCTTCTGCACAGTGTAAACCAAAAACAAAGAGGGCATAACTCACGTGTTTTCTCTCAGTGGCCTTTAGGGACTTGGCAGGGTAGTAGTACAGCTGGGTTCCACATAGAGCCACCCAGTATTTGGTCCAAGATGCCACCTGGAGGCACAAAGGTGAAAGCTCATCACCTTTTACTAATACAGCATTCTATCCCACCCTTTGATTCTAGGTCTAGTTCTGTGCTGCGCTGGAGACAGGGACAGATAAGGACAGACACAGAGGAGCCCTGTGATGCCTGTTCAAAGGGGAGGTGTCTGTCTCTCACTGACTAAAGAACAAAGGGTAGAACACGCTCTGCAGGGGGCTCCAGGCTCCTCTGCAGCTGAGAATGAGCCCTCTGGGACAATGGGCGTGTTGTCCACAGCAGAGCACAGTGAATGGCCACTGGTCAACTATTACTGTGCTCCTTCCTTGGAGACGTGAGTGTAAAAATGGCTGAAACATACAACATGCACGTGTGCTGCTGTGAATGCTTATGTAAGTGTTTGTGTGGTTTCTCACTGTTGGTTTCTTGCCCTCCTTGAGCACGGTCTTCCGCCTCAGCACCCCCTGCACTGTGACTGCTCCGGGATACAAGTGAACTGCGAGCTCTTCTGACTCTGCTGAGCTAAAACAGGACAAAGGCACATTACATGCTACACACAGCAAAACCCCACATGGGTAAACACGAAACACACCAGACAAACTCAGAGGAGATGCTAATAATGATAGACTCAATCTGCAAAGCGACGTCACTCTGCTTCATCCATAAGCATTTGATTCTACCAGTTATTACTATTTTGCAGAATTTGATATGAATCATCATGCTGCTACAGTATCTGCAGTTAGGAGCACAGAGATGGGCGTGGGGCTTTGCAGAGTGTCTGTATGGAGGATCAGAGCCAGAAACCTTGTAGAGGAGCTTAGTGATGCCTGGTGGAAAAAAGAAAGACAGAACAAAAAGAAGAGAGAGATCCGAACCAAAAGGGGCTCCTTATATGCAAGGCGCATAAGAACTGGCTCTAAAAAGAAAGATTATTCCTGTCTACTTTAGAAGCGAGGATGTAACAGCTTGTTTCCACATGGAGCCGACTGTGACTGTGGAAACTCCGGTTCAACTTCACGTCATGAAATATCTTGGTAGATGTTGACTTGAAGTGCTGAGTGCGTGTGTGGTAGACATGCAAAAACAGAAAAAAGGCAGGCTAACGGCACGCAGAAAAGAGATCAAGAATCATAGTCTCGTCATGGCCCTCCACCCCTGATTGTGATTTCACCAACTCACACACACACACACACACACACACACACACACACACACACTTTCCCCACTGCCAAGATTGTCCCAGCACTATGCACACGCTAAGCCGTAGAACACAGTGGCCCCTCAGGGGAAGTGAAGGGCATGAAGGGAGGATAAGAGAGGGTTCTTTCGGTCAGGTTGTGTGTACCTGCTGGGCCTTAGGACTCCTCTGTAGGGGATGCGGGCCACTCGGGTCACTGGGCCCAGAGAGTGATAGAATCGAGTCCTGTTCAGAATAGGATAAGATAGGATAGGGGGCACGGGACACTGTTAAGGCTGTGTGGGCGTTGTTCTGTCTGCTTGCTGGGGTTAGCGCTGTTAGCGGCGGTCATTTGGTTAGCACAGCGACTGATGATGGTTCGCAGAGTTATTCAAAAGTCCAAGAGGCTGCTTTAGAAAGAGGATTAAGATGATTTTCAGGGGAGACACTTTGGAGTTTTTATGTTTAAGAGCGGGAGTGTGGCTCCACACGCTTGTTGGCACAGCAGGATCACTGCTTAGAGGCTTTAAATGCACTTAATACATTTCAGGCTGCTGGAGAAGCAAAAGCATCTGTGGACAGGGCTGGGGAGAAGAAGCCTTGGCTGCAGGGCTGGGAGCAGGGCTATGCATGGCGTGTGCTGGAGATTTAATGACACATACTTTTGCAGAGCTGTGTCTTGAAGCCAGAGGTTTTAAAATTAGACCATGATATCTGGGATGGGGGGAACTTTATGATATTTTGCTTATGAGTTTGACATAAATGCCTGAGACTTACCTCTCAAAAGCAGGCCAGGACATCTCTTCACTGAGCTCAGAGCCCTCACTGCTCCCTGTATTAAGATATAAATCATCACAAAAAATGCACAACATGCCACTGAAGGTACAATCTGCTGTCTATTTTGTGGAGGAGTGTGGACTTTTATCTACCTAGTGAAATACCACTGGACAGAGTGGAGCTCTCTGCCTGTCCCCTGGTGGGACTGTGGCTCTCCAAAACACTGTCGTCCAACAGGTGGCGGGAGCCAGCATTGGGGAATGTAGCACTTTTAAACTCTACCGTATTCATCTTGTGGATAAAACTGCAGAGACACAGAAGGCAGCGCAGATCAGTGAGTGCTGGCATTTTCTGTTTGTGTGGGTTGCAGTAAGCTTCATTATTATGTGTGAAAATGAAAGAAACTGACTTGTAGCCCAGGCTATGGCACTTCCTGTGTCCGTAGGGCAGCAGGTTCCTTGGGGAGGGAGGTGTGGGCGGGACTTTGGGCGCCTCGCCGCTAACCGTACACTTACGGCTGCAGAGAGGAGACGCTGAGGCTTCCTGGCCTTTGGGCGAGAAGGAAGCACAACATTGTAGACATGGAAGAACTGAGAGTCAGATAATTAACACATCCATTCAACATCCGCCCGTCACTAGAGAGCTCTACTGAAACATACCAACAAGATCCTCTTTAGAAGCATTGGTTCGTGGAGTGCTGGTGCCAGGTTCAATCTTCTGTGACAACCTTAATAAGGAGTATCGAGTGAGCATTATAAAATATATTGGAAGCAGGATAAAAATAACGTCTTACGTATTGCTCGTGTGACTCTGCTGGTAATGACCAGAAAGAAACCACTTACTTGTAATTCTCATCCTCCACAAACTTCTGCAGCTCCTCAATATATCTGACCGAGTTGAGATACTTCTGCACATGAGGCAACACTGCTACATCTGAAGGAGTTGGGATGAAGACAGACTTTAGTGGACGTCCAGACATTTCTCATCAAGCCATCGCAGACACACAGCTGGTAATTTTACTTTATAGTTCCAGTTTTACCAACTATACAGAACAACAACAAATAAGTGTGTCCATTTTAAATCTCACCGTAGGTACAGGATCTCTGCAGGTCGGATATGATTCTGAGAAGGTTGTTCATCAGGTTTGATCTCTGTTCGTTCTCCAGGATGCTGCCCGTGGAGGGGTAGGCCGAGTCGATATACGTCAGGTCAGACAGGTACATCCCTGAAATAGAGCAGCAGGCAGACATTAAATTAAAATCAGACACCATCATGTCTCATGTCTAAGGTGTTGTTTCACCACTGGCCAACACAAAACATTTCGCTGTCTAAAGAGCTCAACTCATTAAAAAGCAAAAGCACAGATAAACAAGGCAGGACGTTGTAACTTGGCCCCATTACTTTAAACACATGAAGTCAGCGCCGTGCAGCTGTGCCCTTCATAACGTGAAACAAACCGGTAACTGCACACGGGCCCAAACAGGAAGAAAAACTCCAATAAGGCTTTATTTGCATAAACCTTGCTCAAGTTTCTGTGATGTGCTCCCTTAGGATCTAAACGCCTCGGAGTGGATGACTGATGTTCTCTTCAGCCTTTCGAACTCAACCCCAGGTCTTCCTCTCATTCTCTCCCCCCTGTTGCTTTGCTCCTTGCTTCTTTTTGACTTGAAGCAAAGCAAAGATTCTTGCTCTTTCATTACATAAATATTAATATTTAGTGTCAAACCCAGAAGCAGCTTTTTGCCATTTTGAAAAGATTTACACAAGCGCCTACTGATGGTGTGTCTTGCCTTCCATTATCCTCTTTCTTGCCTTTCCCTCTTGCTCAATGCTTCTTTCACACGCCAGTGTCGAGATTGAGTGCAGATGTAGAAAAAGTTATCACACACTGGGCCATAGAACACACCACCCCCACCCCATTCCCCTTAATGTGTGTAGACACACACACACTCTTACAACACTGTGCATGTACAAATAAGCACCAAAAACATCCCCGCAGGACCAGATCCAAGAGATAAAAAGGGCCTAAAGTTGTGTTCAGGACATTATACACACACACACACACACACACACACACACACACACACACACACACACACACACACACACACACACACACACACACACACACACACACACACACACACACACACACACACACACACACACACACACACACACACACACACACACACACACACACACACACACACACACACACACACACACACACACACACACACACACAAAAGCTTGGCTTTAACACCATCTGACTGGAATAAGAGAGAAAGGGTGAGAGCATGAGAAGTTTACAGGCCTTTGAAAACTCAGCTGTGAAACGTAAAGTGAGAGATGGGGAAAGAGGAGGAGGAGGATTCTAGAGGCTTAACGGCTGTAGCTGCTCAACTCTGAGCGTGCTTAAGTCCACGCCGCCCGGAACACCCATGGACGGATGTGTGTTTGAACCCGGCTTTGGGGAACACAGGGAACAGGCTGGACGTGGAACAACTTGTATGAAGGCGCAACAAGGAACCATCAAGTCCTCTTATGTCCGCTCCCTTTGTTCTTTATCAAACACACAAAAGTAAATAATAAAAAGGAGAGATAGACCAATTGTAAGACGCCACAATGGAGATGCTCTAGGTGCCTGATCTTTTAGAATCAACAGGAAGCTCCTCAGAAATCTCTGCAGCATTTCAATTATCTATTTATTTACTCATTCACTTTTTAAATAACCTCATCAGAAATTGCTATGAAATGAAAGAAGGCAGCTCTGTTATTCTCTTTTCTGCCTTTTTCCATCAGACTGACATCAGAGGTGGGCTGGGCCGAAACAAAAAAAAAAGTCAGTCTCCAACTCCCACACTCTCATCCCCCTACTCCTCCCCTCACTTTCTCCTTCCCTCCCTCTTGTGCTCTCCCCCATCCTTGGTAAAAAAAACTCCAGGCATCAGTCGTCAGAGCTCAGTCTGTTTAAGTGGCCGGCTTTTGAACTATGTCCCAGCCAAAGCCCGGGGAGCGCTGAGTCCTCCGAGAGCAGAGAACATCTTTGGGAAATAGGCCCTTGACTGAAGAAGCCACATTGTGATTTTCAGCTGCAAGGCAGAGGGAGTAAGTGATTTTGAGAACCTGGAAGCAAGACTGGGACAGACAGAGAGATGAATCCTGAACACGGCAGCTTGGTGAAGACACAACATAATACACAGGTCAAACTATAACTGCAGGAAGCACAGCCGCACTGCTTACGAAAAGGTAAATGTCTGAATCATTCAGTGTCTGTGTTGTTTTTCTGCAGAATGCCAACAAGATGCTGTGTGTGTGTGTGTGTGTGTGTGTGTGTGTGTGTGTGTGCCTGTGTAGCAGTGGGAGCTCAGGCTGAGAGGTTGTAGAGGTTAGGACGCTCCGTGACTGGAGGCTCTGGTTGCAGACAGAAACATTTAGAAACGCTTCTTTGGCATTCCTCCTCCTCAGTCTGAGGACTGGGATTGTGTATATACATTCAACAAATGTGACCGAAGCCAAGCGAGGCTATAAGGGGTGAGCAGGATGCCTTTTGGTTTCCTCTCTAGTTGTTTTGTTATTTACAGGTCGGGGGTGATAGTGGAAACTGGTTGTGTACTATATATTCTAAAAACGTTTTAGTCACTGAGCCATTATAGCCCTAAAAATGTAAAGGTATCTTAAAACTCAACTGTTATCCAACACTAGGCCCTACCTGAAGCGAAACAGAAAGAAAAGTGTAGCATTCCACTGTAACACTTGAGGGAGGCCTGTCTGATCCGATGGAGAGATTTGAGCTCTGGAGCCAGGTCTGTTTATTTTTCCTGGGCTTTTGGTTTCCTAATAAAGCACCGTCGGAGCCTAGCTGCTAACAGGGGTGCTGTGATGCAGCTGAATCCAGGGTTAGATCAATATTACACATCATGATGTGGTGACATGACCCTCAACACATGCTTCCCCTTGTTACTTACTTCGGTGGTGAAATCACTGGTTGAGTGACACAGAAAACACTCTCCACTTAATGGAAACTTAAAAGTGATGGTCC
The DNA here is from genome assembly GCF_900634795.4 of Betta splendens. Taxonomy (NCBI): domain Eukaryota; kingdom Metazoa; phylum Chordata; class Actinopteri; order Anabantiformes; family Osphronemidae; genus Betta; species Betta splendens. The sequence goes on from NC_040884.2 coordinate 26,691,469, forward strand.
GTTTCTACAACGGTACGAGTCGTGTTTGGAACAGCAAAAAAAAAAAAAAACGATGCTGTGTGATCCAACCCTAACCACAAGCTTCATCACCCCCCCAAGAAATACGTCACTTCAGTCAGAACCTTTTCCACGATAGCAAAGCTTTGAACACTAATAGAATCAGTCTGGAGCACTTCCGTATCACCAACGCACAATTATCTTCAGATGTTTTCACTTATGTCTGGGCTGGTGGGATTTGTGGAAACTGTTCTGTTGGCTGCAGAGCCACATGTGAATGCTGTAAACGGCCAGAAGAAAGAAGAAGGATCGAAAGGTCCGAGATAAAAGTGAAATGCAAAATGAGGATATGGCACAATGCTAAGAAAACATTTCACTAGCTTTCTCATTTTGCCCTTAGAGCAATAAATTAATGTATCAGTATGTTATAACTCTGTGTGGAATAGAGGAGAGGCACACACAGCTGTCAGAGATATGCAGAACACTGTGTACTGAGCAACAGTGCTTGGGCTCTGGATTCACCTGAACACTGGGAACACGGCTTGAGACAAAGGCTTTTAAAGGGTCATTTCAAGCAATCCACACATAAACCAAGCACCGTCACCCGGGTGCTAAATCACCACAGAATATCTGTTTGATGTCCTCTGTAGAGAGTCTGAATAACCCTGGACAAGCCAATAAAGAGCCATCAGGCCGTATAGCTTATAGCTATATAAGCTCTATAGCATGGCAGTTAACCACTGCCCTCCTGCATACGTCCTGTCACAGACGCTGCTGTAACACAGCAGGAGACTGACCGCTCACTCCACCAGCCAGCTGTGGTCTGTGGGCTGTGGGCACGGGGCCAATCACGTCACCATTAAACCTGAGGCTGCATCCAGCAGGCAGGTGGAATGCCTTCTGACCGAGCCGCATATAGGAGCAAACGCCGGATCCGACAGTGGCTTGTTCTAAAACACTACTGCTCCGCTGTCCTGACCGCACGCGGTTGAATCCTACCACAGGCCAACCAGTAAGACACATGTTACGCCTCGGAACACAACCTTACATCGTGAGTCACACTCTCTGCTCGACCGGTTGGGCCTAGAGCTACAAAACAAAGGCAATGAGAACAAAGTGAAGTTCATTAACGAGGGCTTGGGCACAGCTGAGCAGACAGGTCACTGCAGAGGAGGAGGTCAGCCAGGAGGTCGGCATAGCCAGACAAGGGGGGAGGAGGGGAGCTCTTCAGAGCCAGTGGGCAATGAGCGTGCGCTAGAATGTGTGTGTTGATTTAACTAACAGAAAGCACGTGCAGCTGGTGGTCTAAGCTTTAAGTGCATGACTGGTCAGCAGTAATCTCCTAAATCGGAAAATTGACCCTATTTGGACAAACAAACATTTTCAGAAACGCTAACGTCTTTGCGGCCAGGAAGGGTGGTCGCACTGGGAGACATAAAGTAATGACTGTCGGGCAGTGGTGCAGGAGGATGCTGGAGGGTTAGAGGCCTAATCCTGACTACAGACGATAGGAGAGGGAAAGTCACGAACGCCCTCCACCATAAGACCAGTGTTTGTGAAGCTGCAAGTGTTTTTCTGTTGCGTGAAAGGAGGGAGAGAGGGAATTTGTTCTACTACAAAGACCGATTGATTGCAGGGGGTGTGGAGCAATTGGGGGGGGGGGGGGGGGGGGTACAGGAAGGGTGGGGCTGCACCCTAATCCCCACATGTAGACCTATGACCTCTACATCAGCCCACATGTTTAGAGTTTCAATACAGAAGAAGGAAAACAGATGGGGGGCTGTGGGGCCTCGGGAGGGCTCCCTCCTTAGCAACGGCCTCGTGAAGGCAGATAACCCAGCAGTTACAAACAGGGAAGTGGGAACAACTTGGGGAGTTCTGCTGGGTTGGTAGTTTCCTAACCACAGACGAATGACTTCGACCGATCTTTGTTTTTCCACCCTGATCTTTTATTTTTTACATCTACAGCTTCATCCTCCGTCACGTTCTAGAACAGGAAACATCCTAACCATCCTAACTAACTGCATCTGGTTTAATGTCTCTTTTTATATTTCCAACATTTATTGTTTAATGAGGACATAAAACAGCACTGTTAATACTGTACCACAGGGAAACTGATGTTACACTGCTGCAGCAGTCCCAAGCTCAGTTTTGCTGAAGAGGCTTTTATGACTTCTTTCCTCGGTGTTAGCGGTCTCCTCCGGGTGTTGGCTGATGTTTTTCACATCATTAATTGCTTCCCAATGTTGGTATTTTTAATACAAACCCACGCACGCTGTGTTTACCTCAGCAGGCCATATAAACCTCACTCCTTACATGTTTCTTCCTTCTGTTCCTTATTTCAAACATTTCGTCTTGGCCGCATGCGACAACAAGTCTGTGTGTTTGTGTGTTTGAGGGACAGACTGCACGAGTGGTTGTGTAAATCAGATCTGTTGACAAAACCGGCGGCTGTTGAACTAATGTCCAGACAAAAAGCCTGGAGGAAGTCTGTGTCTGTCGGTCTGTCCACAGTAGCGTTAGCCATGAAAGGGGACACAGCGCAGCGTTTATTGATGCTATGAACAGTCCCCTCTCCTTCAGTCACCACCTTTTGCTTCCGTGTTTCTGTCTGATGGCGTGTTACATGTCACGGGGTATTTTGGACACGTTGTGGGAAAGTTGTGGGGGCAGAGGATGCGGAGTTTCTGGCGTTTCTGGGAAATACATTGGCTATGAAAACACTAATACATTTTGCTCAAATCCATCTCCACTGGTTGTTTAACTGCATCCATCAGGCTGCAGTCTGACGCATCAGAAACGTCGCTGCAGGACGGACACTGATCAGGAGGTCATTGAACACAGCTACAATGAGTGCACGCACAGAAACACCTCAATTAACTTCCTGGCCATGGGTTGGTATTTTCTGAAGGCCCAAGACCTAATGTGGCTAAGTATGAAGCTATGGTTCTCACCGATTAAATACCACACGCAGTTTTTCACTAAAGTACAACAGTACTCATAATATGTGGTTTACTTATCCACTCTGGAAATTACAAATCCAGAGAAGGTCAGTGGACTCTAGTTCCTGGCAAAGAAAAGCATCAGGATCCTTCTGGTGGAAGTGGTTCTTAATGTTAGGCCACGACATGCTCCAAGTCACGTTTGTTTGTTTCTTGTTTTATTTTGACTACGCCAACTTATACACGTCCACCACAGAATGATGTAAATACTACATGCAGTAATTCCAGTCAAAGCCAGTCAGAAAACATAAGTCAGCTGTTGGAGAGCATTGGGGCATAGCTGGCACCACTTCATACGGGGTTTTCTCTTCTCTCAAGCTGCACTATAATTGGACAGCAAATGAACTAAAATACAGCACAGTACGGAGCTGCAGCCAGATAGGGCACACTTTAAAGCACGTCCTTAGAGGAGGAGAGAGTTGGTTGAAACAGTGAAATTATTGTCTTTTGTTCAACTCAAAATTTTTCCCACTTGGACAATTCAGCATGTGGCAAAAAAAGAGACAAGGAAGTTGGCTACACATAACTGTTCTACGCTGTTCCAATAACAACCAAGAACTAAATTAGTAGCTCAGAGTGACGGAAGCGAGAAAAACTATAAAGCCACTGTCTCCCTCCGATCAATAACCTTTAATGGAAGGAGGACCCAGCAGTGCCCCTGGGAAGACTTGTATGGCTCATACTGTTGCCAAAATATAAAGGAGCAGAGTTAGAGACTCAGTGGTTCCACATGGATGTTACGGAAAAAGAGAAGTGTTTCTCTAGACCGTTACGTCAACAAGACATTCAATAACTCTTATTGACATAAAGAAAGAAAATTAGATTTCGCTCTTAAGTCTCTGTGTAAGATATTTTAGCTGCAACGGCATAGGGATGAAAAAAAAAAAAACACAAGTGTGATCAATAATAAATGCTTTTAAAACAGGATTATGTTGCATAGTACAGTAGTTTATCCGTGAGATGCCTTAAGTTTTTGATGCCTGGTCTGGACAGAAAAAAAGAGGTATGACCCGTGTTCTACCACTAGTTCTCTCTTCCATCTTTAACCCACTACAGCCTCCTCCTCTTATTTAGTTACTGAACTGCTCTAATCACACCATCTACCCTTTATATGAAGTAGCTTGCCACGTACTTCCAGCTGAAAAGTACTTAAAGTACATTAGAGGCAATACAACTATTCTTATGCTGTATGTGCTTTGCAATCACACAATAAAACAATCATGTACGCAAGCATTTTACCATTTGCATTATGAGCTACAACCATGTTCACTAAAAGATAAAAACTTGATAAGTACTGGTTTCAAACCAAACAAACACATACAACATGTTTATGCTTCAAGGTTCAACTCCCACGGCTTAGCACTGTGTTTTTTATTTTTCCACTCAATAGCCCTCCAAGTCCCTCAAGGTCTTCAGCTGTGTTTAGTGGCTCCTCATAAGGCCGCTTTGCTCCTGCTTAGAAAACACTGCGCCTCATACTCAGAACCGCCACCCTGGAGAAAATCTGACTCCAGATGAAAGGAGGGAAAGGAATAAAAGGATAAGGGTGACAGGAAAGTGAAGGAACATGAAGCAGGCAACAGCTTATGGATAAGCCTAACGTCATCTGCCCACTTTATGTTCCCTACACTGTAGATGACGCTGAATATGGGCACTGCTAAGATCCTAAAAGCAGTCATAGAAGGACTAATACTTTAAAATACAGTAAAAGCAAGCACACGCTACACATCTGCATCTCTAACTAATGTCATTTTGTCTCTTGTCGACATTATTTCAAATGAGAGAATTCCCAAAATTTTTTAAGAACCACACTGGCGTCATGAGACACAGACAGGGCCCGAGTTCCAGGGTGGAGTAAGGACTGAATGCTGTGGAAGTGAGTAAGGACCAAGTGAAGGATGATGATGTAACGATTAGAGGACTAGGCAAACTTGGCCTTGCAGTGGCCAAACAGCAGTGGGTGCATCTGCTTTAGAGAGTTTTGTGTGCATTGATGAGAAACAGAAGTAGACTCAACAGGGAAAAGAGACGAAGGAATGACACAAGTCAGACTTAGATTAGACATAGTTAAAGTGTGTGTGTGTGTGTGTTCTTTATTCAGACTGAAACTAATAATATCTCCTAATAAATGTCCCTGTTGGGTGGATGGAGTCATGAAAGCTGTATATGCACAGCACTGAAATGCTTTTTGGGCCAAACACTTAGAACTAAGACAAACCTGAAACTAAAACAGAGGCTAAACTTTGCTAAAGCATGAAGCTTAAAAGAATACAACATGAAGTATTAAACAAAATTAACCAAATTTAATCAGAACTATGCTAATGTTAGCATATTCTGAAAAGGATTGAGTGGAAGGAAACATTGATGTGTATACAAGAGGATTGAAGTTAACCTATGAGAAAAATCCCCTCCTAAGAGTGAGAAAAGCTAAAGTAAGCTGGAGTAAGTAAGACAAAGCGCAGACAGCTGCCGCATATCAGCCCTCTTCATAGGGGAAAACCAACCGACCTCAGAAACACGGGGTGTCAGCGGGGAAACCAGCTGAGACAGAAAGCAGATTTCCTCCTGCTGGCTGCTTAGAATAAGGGTTGTCTATTTCCTTTCCATTTCACGTTACAGTTTCTATCTCAAAAAATGGTCTAATGCATCAGCCTCTGACTAACTAAATACTTTAACAAATGCAGATTATCTGTGTCCAGTCTGGAATGGCGCCCAGTGTTAATGGCCATGTTTTGTAGCAGGTAGGACTGGAGGGACCACCGGTAGCTGTCCATCCAGCCATTTAACCAGCAACCAGCAATGCAGGGGCTCACATGGAGCCTGTGTGCCCTGCTCTGCCTCTCACTCTGGGAGGAAGTGTACTGCAGGAGCTCCAGGGAAGCCCAGAGAACCAGGGAGCCTCATCTCCACAGAAGTAAAAGAGCTCCTTTGGATCCCGATGCCAAAAAGTGCTCATACACGTTTCTGGTACCGGAGCAGAGAATTACAGGTTGGTATGATCAACGTTTTAGCAGGAAACATTCTTATTTTATCTTTTTCTTATGTTGGCCTTCACTTCCTACCTTACACATTCCTTAGACCTTATACAATCCTCTAATAACTATTCATTACCAGGTCCAATCTGTGCCAGCACCACAGGCCCGGAGCCTGACAAAGACAGAGTGACCCGCATGGACATTGCAGATGTGCGTGAGGTGCTGAATAAACAACGACGCGAGATTGAGACGCTACAGCTGGTGGTGGATGTGGATGGTAACTTGGTGAATGAGATGAAGCTGCTGCGGAAAGAGAGCAGGAACATGAACTCCAGGGTGACCCAGCTCTATATGCAGCTGCTGCATGAGATCATCAGGAAGAGAGACAACTCGCTGGAGCTGGCCCAGCTGGAGAACCGCGTACTCAACGTGACCTCGGAGATGATGCGCCTGGCGTCCAGGTACAAGGAGCTGGAGGCCAGGTTCGCCGCCATGGCGGGGGTGGTCAACAACCAGTCCGTTCTCATCTCGGCGCTGGAGGAGCAGTGCATGCGGACGCTGGGACGCAGCGAGCTGCCCGTCGTTCCTCCACTGGTACAGGTGGTCCCACAGAACATACCAGTTAACAATCGATTCACCAATGAGATACAGAGGGACAATAACAACCGGGCTTTTCCCCGAGGGGCACACATGGACCCCCCCACCGCAAGCCCCTTTGGGATCAACCCCCCACCGCAGGGAACACTCACCTCAGACGGTATGTACCAGCTTTACATGCTGTAGCAAAAGAGGACTAAACACTAAGGTCATCAAGGGCCCAGAAGGTTTAGAAAAAAGGGAGGTGAGCATAAACACATGTTTAATCAAAACGCTCAGTCCCGTAATTATCCGAATTAAGTCTGCATACACACGACTCTTAAAATATAATTACTTAACAGCAGCAATTCAAAACACGGTTTATTGCCACAGTTGTTCTTGCTGAGGCACAGTTGGCTCATCCTTGGCATGCAATGGAGTCAGTGAAATCATGCATTCTCATGATCCCCACTTGGCCGTCTGCACTGAACATATGTCCCCAATTAGAAGAACGTGGATTAGGCTTCTTTGAAAAGCACTGAAAACACTACAGAGAAAGGAAATGTATCTGCTCTAAGGCTCTAGACACATTTCTATCCAAGACGTTAAGGTAGGATTACATTATTATGCAACACGTCTGATGTGTCTAGTTCATAAAGACAATCTAATCGGATCAAATCGGACGGATAAGGCTGCTTCACACATTTCTCACGAACACTGTCAAATTCAGATATGTGATAAGGATCATCACTAATATAAAACTAATATGTAAAGGTTAGGATGCTGCTTGGATATGGCTCCAGATAATTGCTCAGGGCTTTTGTATTTTGACAAGAGTTTTACAAGCAGATGGTAAAATGGATGAAGTAATTCAGTGCAGCTTGCATACGAGAAGAGGGATGAAAGAAGTCCGTCTGAATAGAGACAGGGGAGTCACTTAGTAGACATAATACAGCCGAGAGAGGAATTCTGGAGACCAAGAATATAATGATTGTTATCAGATACAAAAATGCCTCTATTAATAATATCATTACCATATTTTTACTTGCCATTAGATAGAAAGCAAGCACTGCTGCCTAGTCGCCTGATTTCAGCTTGCACTTAATGGAGAACTATCACAAGCTCATTAGGTAGAGACGAGAGAGGGGAATGTATTTTAAAACGTTATAGCTTAAAGAATAGAACGACTTTAAATAGAGGCTTCACTTCACTACTACACTTATACTATAGTTAAAATACTCAGTGTTAAGCTGCTGCCATCACAATCTGCCAGCATATTTTTGTCACTTCTTCAAGCTGAGAACTTGGACATCCTCCTATATTTGGGACCAAAAAAAGCAAACGCTGGCCAGGGACGAGTATTTTTTGCCATGACAATAACACATAACTTTACACCAATTCATTTTCAAGGGAAGGAAAAACATATGACACTGAATGTTCCTACTAACCAGTTCCCAACAATACAGACAGGCATTGAGTTTTATGGGATTTTACACTGTTCACCACTGGAGTGTTTTAAAATACAGCACATTTCACCTACTCTAGGTGCACATTACAGGAGCACGGTTTGGTCGAGCTGAGCCCGTTCTGAACCACTATGGCTTGATGACCAGATATGTATATTCAGCCCTTGAAGGCTGTTTAAAGAAGATGGCACGACCTCAGAAGAAAGGAGCAGAAAGATAGAAACAAGGAAATGTGTCAAAAAGTTTTACTGACAGCACTGAAGAGGATTTATCATTACTTTGTGTTACGTGGGTACTAGGACATTACAGTTGGTCTCTAATTGCTCCAAGCTTCAGCTGAGAAAACCCATCTTCCATCCTCTGAGAGCCATACACAAGACTGGTCTGATACATGTAAATATCTACCCAGGGGGCCTGGTTGAAGCGAAAGGTGGCTGGGTTTAGGTTCAGTTGCTTCGACTTGGGTAGAGCGATGCCATATGGCTTCATTCGAAGACTAAATCTTGGTGAATATTCATGTAACAATGTAATCGTGCACATGCATGTTTATGTAACTTCAGACTACAGCGCATTAGTTGCAAAGGGAAAACTTTTTCAAAAACACTTGCAACAATGTTCCCCTCAATCCTCTCAGGCAGGGGTCTAGCAGACATTCTTTCCTCACATAATCTCCCATTTTTCTTGTCTGCTGTTTAGAGACCCTTAAGTGATGATGATGACTTTTGCATGTGCCATAAAAAAAGACATGTTCTTGAATTCAGAGCAGAGTATAGCATTGTTTTATACAGTTTGTGGCTTAAGGCAACGGTTGGTTTAAAGAGTGGCTTAAATTTAAAGAAGCTGCATTTAATAATAATATAATAACATTAATAAATGCAAATCACAATGTATTTTAAACAATGTGGTTGTAATGCAACTGTGTCTTTCTATCTTTTGCTTATCCTCATTTTCCAAACACAGGTCCCTTCAGAGACTGCTTCCAGGTGCGACAAGCAGGTTACGCCACCAGCGGCATGTATCTCCTTAAGACCGACGGCAGTGATCGATTGATCCAGGCCTGGTGTGAACACGGGCTGGATAATGGAGGGTGGACTGTGTTACAGCGGAGGAAAGACGGCTCCGTCAATTTCTTCCGGAACTGGGAGAACTACAAAGTATGTTCAGGGGAAGTAATCACTGCACATTTTAAGAAAGAAGAATGAGAAAATGTTCAATATGCAAAGTATCTTGTAGCATGAAAGCCATATATCCATACACAAATCTTTTCTTTTCCCCTTTTCCAAGAAAGCCAGTCTCAACAATTAATTTTGGAGCCAGTGCTCAGTCAGGAAAAAAAAAAAAAAAAAACACTTGGCAGTAGATGTCTTCACACTTACATCACAGCCAGACCTACACAAAAGCATAGACGATCACAAAACCACAATGTGCACTGAAAATGATCCCCTCATCCAAGCCAACGTGAAAGTGTCAGCCTTTGCAACACAGATCCAAGACCTCCCCGGAGCAGACAGATGAAGTATGACAGTTTTTAAAACACCAGGGCACATTCTGACAAAAAGCATTACTCTATAGCTTTTTTATGCGAGAAGAGAGACCAGGGCAAGGGTTTTTCCTTTCGTCATGAAATCAAATTTTCAGAATCAATTCTTGCTCGGATCAGTGACAGACACTACTCTGCAGTTGCTGTATTTACCACACAATTTGCAGTTGCCTCCGTCAACCAATTCCCCCTTTGGTGCCTGTATCTCTACAGAAAGGCTTTGGCAACATAGATGGAGAACACTGGCTTGGGCTGGAGAACATCTACAACCTGGGGAAACAAGGTGACTACAAACTAATGGTGGAGCTAGAGGACTGGCAGGGAAAAAAGGTCTACGCCGAGTACAGCAGCTTCCACCTGGAGCCAGAGAGCGAGGGCTACCGGCTGAGGCTGGGCACCTACCAGGGCAACGCCGGGGACTCCTTCAGCAGTCACAACGGCAAACAGTTCACCACACTCGATCGCGATAAGGACGCGTTTTCAGGTGGGAGGGATCTACTCCATGAGGCCAGAATGCGTCTAGATGCTTCTAGTTTTTAATTTCATACGCTCACCATGTTTTCTTGTCTTGTGCCCCACTCCAACAGGCAACTGCGCTCACTTCCATAAAGGTGGCTGGTGGTACAACGCATGTGGACAGACCAACCTGAACGGCGTGTGGTACAGCGGGGGGATTTACCGCAGCAAATTTCAGGATGGGATCTTCTGGGCAGAATACGGAGGAGGCTATTACTCCCTCAAATCAGTCCGACTCATGATCCGACCAATTGACTAAACCTCAGAGTTTGTTTCCCTTTATCAGGCACCTCGTTCCTTTCTTTATCCAACCATAAACAAATATTGTAAAAGGAAGGACCAGGAAATCCTGTGATTGTTCAACTGTGCCTTGTTATATACAGGGGGAGGATGAAACGATGGCATGTGTTTATGGCCAGACCATAATAACTCCAGTAGTTTTTGCAGTGGCTAGATTTTAAGTTGACTCTAATGCAGAAATTAAGACTGAAGTCACTCCTCTCTGTAAGTAACTGCTTCCTGTAATTATGGAAACCTGGATGTATTTGGATGTTAAACAGTGACATTGTGCCCGTTATGATACTTATCTATCAAGCGATTTAGGAGAGAGATGTTTTAAACCTACTAGACACAAAAAATATGTGTTCATCCAATGTGCATATGGGTGAACTGGCTTTGATGTGTAAATATCTTTATATGTTAATTTAAGAGATGTGATTCTACTCAGGCCAAATGTTCAAAGTTTGTCACTCTGCTAGTCTTTGTTATTTATCACTTTATTTATGGTTAGGTATAGTCTAGGCCATTAATATTCACCCCTATAACAATAAAAACCTTTTTTATGCCATGTAAGAGATGCATTAGTAACCTTTGAACAGAAGCACACTTGCCACACAGCATATGTCACAAACTCGAACCTTACTTGAGGATGGAAGATCAAGATAAGCGCTGCCATTTTTCATCCAAGTCAAATTAAACTGTGTGTAAACAATGAAGAGTTTTTCCCTGGCTTCATTTTAATGAACTGTTTAAAGTGTGACAGATTCCTTGACAGAAATGAATCCCACCATGAATATAAAACTTAATATACTACAGTACATTAAACATCTGCTGAGCTTCCTTCTAAAGAATAACACAATCAGCTTAAAAGAGCCACTTAAAAATGTCTGAAGTGATTTAAATGCATTCTAAGAAGGTCACAAGGATTTAATAATTAAAGAAAAAAAAAGGACTACAACTACAGTGAAGGTTGTTTAAAAAAAAAATCACATAAACCTTCTTTTAAAAAAAGTAGAAAAAAGCAAAGAAGAAAAAAAAGACTTTTTTATAAAAACTGTACCATGTTAGGAACAAAAAAAGATATCAAGGACATTAATTCATGCTGTGGAAAAGTAATTTAGAATAAAATGAAAGAACTGGAGAGACTGAATCAGTGATAGAAGCCAAGAGACAGAAAGAGGGAGGGAAATATTCCTTCCAAGGGGAGAGAAGCAAGGAGCCACCCAACAACATATTTCATATTGACGCGCATCAGCTGGTCAGCTGTTTTAGTCTCATCCATCTAATGCAGGTGTTTTTCATCTTATTCAGCTAATTCTTAATAAGTGGAGATAAACGATGACAGGACTTTTCTGCAGTTCGCCTTTGGTCCTGCTGTCTTTGCTACGTGACCAGTATGGAAAAGCGGAATCATATACAGTATATAGAAGTAGAAGGATTTTAGTGTTTTGTCAGTAACCATAGATTTCTGTGGGCTTCTTGTCGTGACATGATTGGCTGGAGAACGGGAAGAGGTTCATCTGAGCAACAGACTGGCCCTGTGCTGGGAGCAGACAGGAGAGAACTGTGTCTGCCAAGGAGGTCAGAGTTCACACAGTGACTCTGACCGGAACAGGAAAACACACACGCACGCACACACACGCACGCAACTACAGTGACGCACAAGCGCCCCACACAGAGGTTAAGCCACCTGTGGCACATACAAAAGCAGGCAGGGTAATTTTAGGGCTCTCCTGTAGACTGGGTTTTAATTTGAGCCTTAACGGGTACTTGTGTTTACAACTCTACATGTCTGTTCGCTAAACAATGAAGAATCACACCAGTAGGAAGCCAAGTTTAACCAATCCAGGGACACACCCAACACTTATATAGAGAGTCAGGCACTGGAACAAGCACTGAGGGTTCCAGGCCACCACTCATTCATTCCTACTTTCTCTCAAAGGTATCTGGTGGATTTAACATGGGCCTAATAACTATAGAGTGAAGTTTGCCAAGTCGGCTCAGTTTGGGTCAGAGGACATCACACATCCACCCACATGCATCACCAACGAGCCCCAGACTGTAAGGAAAGACTATTCCCCACACACATCCACATACAAAGGCTGAATACAAAGAGACTCCACCCTACACAACAACCACATAGTCATACATCACTAAAAACGCTCACCCGACAGAACGTCAGGCGAGACGACACACTGGTAAATGAATGCCATTTCAAAGCAACGCGCCTGCACTCGTCTCGCGGTCCGTCATTGCTTCCAGACGTCCACGAGGATGGTGAGGAAAATGTGTAACTTACAGTGACTCTAATAAAAAACAGACTCAGAGACTGTGTTTGTGCTCGCGTCTTTGTTTGTTTGCACATACTTCAGCATCTAGGTTGGAATCACGCAGCAGTAGCTATGATATAAGCTCACTTCTAAAGAGGAAAGGACCGCAGCAGTAAGGAACAAAGACGTCCTCTCAGCATCAATTCAAAACAAGAACAAACAGTACAGCAATAAAACCACACACGTGGGCACGAGCGTTTTCCTCGCCAACGCACAAGGGATCCCTGTGTGATGTCATCCTGTGCAGCCACAGGACAACAGGGATAAACATTGCAATTTTAAAATGTTTTTTTTAGCATTCTCCCTGATTGGTGTGTTTGCTCCTAATGGGAACTTCAAGACGTTTCACAACAGAGCAGCAAAAGGTGTGTTTCACATTCATCTTCTGTTCGAAGAAACAGAGCAGAGTGAAAATACCAAGAATCAGACGGGATAAACATGACTGTCCCATCAATGACTTTGCCACAAAATAACCCATAAGCTAATGATGCAATAGAGAAAGAAGACAAACAGACAGAGACCATTTGCTTTTTTTAAACCCAGACACTTATTCAGAGTTGAACCTTTAGCATGGAAAAACCATAAAGATAAGAAGAACCTTTAAAGGGGGGGGGGGGTCTGGGAGTGTGTGTCTGTGTGTGTGTGTCTGTTACCTAAATATGGTATACAGGAGACCATGCTCTGGCTGCTTATATAGTCTCTCAGGCGCTTGTAGTTGTCTTCTTTGGACATCAGGTAATCAAGTCGATCAAACGTCGCCTTGTCCTTCCGACTCAGCAGCTGTAAGCACAGAGGGGCAGAAAAGAGGCAGCAGCATTAAATAGAGCAAGAAGAGACAGCGAGTACTGAGATGGTTATAAAATCTCAGCACCACAGTAAACAGCAGCAATACAGCATTAGAAAACAAAGCCTCCAAAACCAAAACTACATCAGTCAGTCTGTCAATCTTTGCATAGTTTTGTGTATTTGTCGGTCTGTTTAAGACACATGGTGAAGTTAGTGACACAGAACCTGACAATCAGCCCCTGGCCAGGTGTGGGTCATCAAAGCGCCTGCCTCTGCGTTGTTTATGGTGTCGTGTAGTGCAGAACCCGTCAGTGTCTTTTCAGCTGATTCAGCACACACTCACTGGGAGAGACCACTCAGACTGGCCATGTGGTGATCAAAGAGTAGGAAACTCATTTTTCTCTGGCTGTTTGTATCATGTTTTCCATCTCCAGTCCAGATCTGTTACGCCCCTACAGCTTGTCTGCAGAGGCTGTGTGTGCGTGTGCGTGTGTGTTCTTATGTCCTTCAGGAGGCAGGTGTGCCGGGTCCTGGCCAGCATCAGCATTCACTGACGGGCCAAAGGGATCTCCTGTGGTTCTGAAGACATTTCTACCATTACATCAGAGTACTGTTATGTCGTTATGTAAGCGCCATGTCTTCAGTGAGCCCGACTGGTTGTCTCTTTAACATTTAACAACATTTAAAGTGGACACCGGTACATCTGTGGGCTTTAGCTGCAGAACCAAGAACAATGTGATCTCTATCATCCTAACTGAGGTACCGTGATCATATCTGTTGAATACACAGTTTTACAGTTTTATGATGGCTCTAAATGTTCCTCCTTCTACCTCATTTGCGTGCTAGTTTTTTTTTTATGAGCTTTATTTATGTGCCCAGTCCTTGAGTCCAGATCAGAAAGAGACTAGTTTATTGACACCACTTTACTAGTAAACCAACCTTATCTTCAAAGCAGGGTAAACACACTCACCGCCCATGTTTTGGTCAGCCTGAAGATGGGAGCACTTTGCAGCCCGGACACCACGGCCATGACTGCGTGGAGGTTGTTCATGTCACACAGTTTCTGTAGGGACACGTGCTATGGTTAAGCATTCATGAGGACGCATGCGGACGCATGCGGACAACGAGGCCAACGTGTGGAGCGTACCTTGGCAGTGCGAATGTAAAGACTCAGCACCTCTGCTCTGATCTTCAGCGTCTGCGCATGGAGGATCTCTCTTACCACCCAGAAACTTGTCTAGATAAAACACACAGATTAGAGCGCTACAACTAACTGAACTAACTAGTATGTTACATTTATAGAACAATGACACAAGGCACGTTGAAAGAAAGAGTTCTGCCTTGTTAAATCTCCAGACTGAGTCCAGACCCAAGGCCTGCAGCCATGACAACTCTGGACTGAAACCAGAGTAAAGCAAAGCAGAGGAGGATGGAGCAGACAGCTAACACTCCATTACAGCCCAGTAGAAAACTCTTGAGGAAAAAAACATAACTTCAGGAGGAAAATCTAACTGGTTACACAACATTTACCCACCATAACTTCTGATATGTCAGTGGGAAAGGAGGAGGAGAATGTGTGTAAACGTGTGTGAATGGAGAACTTGGCTGGACTGGTCCCTTCAGAGAGAACATTGGTGAGCCAAAGTCCTGATTACGCGTATGCACAGAAAAAAAGAAGTCAGTGAATCAATCAGTGTTTAAGCTCTGGGGAGATGGGGAATGGAAAGAGGAAAAGGGAGAAGAGCGAGGGTAGACAGGAGGTAAGGGGAAGTCGGCTTTAGCGCTGCAGGGCTCCGAGGGCTTTCAACGCTGCAGCTGTCTGCACATTATGTCCTGATAAGACAAGGGAGCTGACCATCTCCATCTCCTTCTACTCCAGACATTTACTTGTTTCTAAATGACTTTCTACACATGTTGTTAACAATTACTGTGTGTACATTCTTCTATCAAAGTTAAAGACCACTCTGTGCATCTTTCATCTCCATTTGTGATGTGCGCAACCTATAGATGGTGTTTTCTCCCTTTCCCAGCTCAAAGACTTGTTTTGTGTAATAACAGGGTGAGGAGTGACGAGACAAATAAATCTTCCCTTTACGTCTACACATATAAACGTACCATACATCAAAGTGCAATCAATCAGGGTGGTGTTGTATGTTCATGAAACACAGCTACAGTATATGGATTTCGTATACACCATTTCACATTCACGTGGAATGGCCTGTAGGGAACATGAGGGGATTATGAAAATTTTCAGAAGATGCTGTAAACTTTCACGGTCTTCCATTTTGTGTCTCATGCCTTGAGACAGTGACGCCACATTTCCCCGCAGTTCCAAGCATGTGGATTTAAAAAAAAAACAAAAAAAAAATGCCCAAATGCTGTCTCATTCATCTTCCATAATAGACTGGAGTACAATAGACTTGAGTCTATTGTGTGTAACAGTGGAGTTTGCCTAACTGTAAAATGTGATTCCAATCTGGAAACAAACACACTGCGGCTTCTCATTCACTTCACTCAGCCATTTAACTTCTGTGTTCATGTCTCTGAAATTCACTGTACCGCTGGGGTTCATTACAGAGCACGGAGCATAACGTCCTCACGCGCCTTAGCCACCAAAACCGGCCAGCAATGAGATCACAGATGACAGTGCATTCACACTTGTGTCTGTTACTGAGTCTATGGGGACATGGCCTTGCAGACGGTTTCATGCCTTCACATATGAAGCTCGGCTATTGTCCTTGGGGCTCCGATTATGTGCAAATCAATCCCATCGGATGGAGCGGTGACTTCCCAGCACTTCAGTAATCATAAATAAGCAGAAGCAGACAGTTCCTCGGCTTGTGGCTAGAACAAAGAGCTGTGGATTCGATGGCTGGAGGAGGTGCAGGGAGGGAAGACTGCGATTCTGCCCCATTTACTATTGCAGTTTGTACAGTACATCAGCTGCTACTTAACCGGTAATTGTATGTGTCACAAAAGAGCCTGAAGATTAGAATATGTTCTCTAAAATATAATAAAAATATATATATAACTAAGCCTTGTAGGTGGAGATATAATGGAAAATTGTGTTAATGCCAAGAGCAACTATAAAAGACTTTGCTGAATGTATTGTCTGAAAACCCAATAACAGATGACTGTGCATAGATTAAAAGGGTTATGAATTATTCCTCTTCCAGTCCATTAGCTTGCAAAGAACAGTGCCAGCAGAAAAGTGACTGGGGGATGAGAAATATGGTTTCTGGGACTCACCATTCACCCAGTGAAGGCCCCATTATCCAAAAAGCCCATTTTCTTTGGCACCTGAAATGCGCGCAGCTAACATCTTGACTCGCCGTTTGGGATGTGCTATACATGGAGGTTTCCCCGGCAACACATTCTTGTTAGATAATCATCTCATATTTACCTTGGGGTTGGGGCGGGGAGTTCTGTCAGAAACACCAGATGGGGCTCAGACGATATGGCAGCCCCTTATTTTATTACACCTTCACAAATTCCTTCAGATTGTGCACCAACATTAATGCCAAAACAAAAAGCCAGCTAAGGACAAAATAACAAGGCTTTCTTTGGACCTACTTCACCTGGGGACCATGTAAGATATACAAGACAGATTACGAGAGGAAACAAGGTGGTTATTATGAGTCATGAACACCAAGCACGGCTTTAAAAGCAACCACTGTTTGAAGACTTGGGTTATGATTCGATACTTGGATGATGAAGGGGGGGGTGACACGATGGAAAGACGAGTTGTAATGTCTCCATTTCTAAGCAAGTGCAGTGCATGCGGCTCACCTGGTTGAACCTGCGTGTGAAGGCCACCACGTTGGGAGCTGAGCTGTGCTTCTCCTTCTTGTTCCAGCCGCAGCTGGACAGCTCCTAAAAAACAATTATTCCGATTAACATTATGCAAAGGAGCTAAAAAAAAAAAAAACATTTGTGCACGCCAACATTTTCTACAATGGACCCGCAGTAGGAAGAGTCCACTCAGAGGGGAGTCAGAAGGCAGAGAGCAGGATATGAACACACTGCGGCTTCTCATTCACTTAAACACTTAAAGGCAGATAAGGAAGAAAAAGGCCACGACTGGATGGAGTTTAATGCTCAGATAAAGTCGTCAGCTGCGAAAACAAACCAACACAGACACAGCAAAACTTACTTAACAGATTAGAATGACCCCAGTACCCCCCCCCACACACACACAAATATGACATTATTAAACTTCTTCCAAAAGTCTCTTTGAGTGAAGTGACTTATAAATTTCATCCAGATATGTTGAGCAAGTCAGATTTTAATCAGTTTGTGTAGATTAAGACAACATCTATCTAAATTTAAATGTCCTTTAATGGCAGGCATGCAGAATGATTCTAAACAGAAAGCCTATTGTTGTGTTACAGGCTGTACAGCCTCCTGGGGAATGTGTGAGATTTGGGACACTGGGTTATGTAAATGCAAGTGATTTGATTTGAGGTCTAACTAATAACATCAGGGATGTCTCTACCCATTACTCGTATCCCATCACACCAGCATCTAAATGTAAATCAGGAAAAGTCAAAAGCTCTCATCTGAGCAGGGCTTGTTGCACAAGAACCAGGGTGATGAGATACGTCCGCTCCAGCCAGCTGCACTGATTAGTAGAGGCGACTGCAGCAACTCAGTGGAAGAGGCTTAAATGCCACCTTGAAAGTGACAAAGCAAGCCAATTTTGAAAGGTTTGCAAAGTGCAATGAAAGATGCATCCGTCCATGTCCATCATCCCTTAAAAAAGGTAAATGCATGAACTGGATGCAGTTTGCAGAGAGAATCCTTTTAAAACAAAGGGAAAGCAAGTGATCCACAGTGTTGTACTTTTATTGTACTAAATGTCAAATACTATAGTACATTTTCAAACAAAAGTCTCATTTTTCAATGAATCCTATCAACATAAACATTTACCTGTCAATAAGCTAATGGACTAATCATTTCCACGCTTCTACTAATGCTAGTATTACAAAGCAGAAGCAGCTGTGGCAGCAGCACTGCTGATAGCGACTTCAGTAAACTTCCCTAAAGTAAGGGCCGCGATTTTGGCACTTGAACAGAGGCAACTGCAAAAACACACAATCCTTAATTACTTTCCGAGTACCAGGCTGGACATGGTTTGTCGTCTGTGACGGCCCTCGGTGATGATGTAAAGTGAGGGGACCACACAGACGCTGTAAGGGGAACCCAGGCCGTCCGTTGGCTCCCACAGTCTGTCCAGAGGCCAGGGACACTGATACAACAGTAGGAAAAATCCTCACAGCTAGCTCCTAATCCCTGCCAGCCCCTCAGACTTGATGACTCTGACTGCAGCTCCCACCACGACTGTCGTCCAGCCTCCAACTACCAAATGCTCGCAGCTCTGTCACCTGGACCACATCAGTCAGTCTACTTACAGACTGATGCGAAGGAGCATGTCACGCTCATTCAAGGGTGAGTCTCTGAATCATTAGGGGGCAGCTTGTGTGGGTAAGAAGCAACATATAATATACAGATGTTAAAAAGCCAGATCAGGATGAGGACATAAAAAAAGGAAAACTTGTGGAAGTAGTGGTAAGACCTCTAAAGTCTATAATGTAACAGAAAATCCAAAAGGATCCATTTGTCTCAGCGTTTGAGCTTCTTCTTTGTTCCATGACGTAGCTGAACCAATGAATACTCTGACTCAAACGTGTCTCACCAAAGGACTGGCCATTTATTTAACATTTTTACTTCAAATAAGCACCTACTTCTGCCGCCACAGTGTCAATTACACTACCGTCCAAGGTCCACACTGCTATAAATTGCATAATGATTCTTAAACAAAGACGCTCCATAGTTAGAGGGAGGTTGGTGTGTTTGTGCGTCTCAGGGATCAAACCGCCACCTGACCACCCAGTTAGACAGCACGTCTTACGTCCACCCCACTGACTCAACCACAGCATCTGAACGACTATCACAGACGCCGTCTTCCAACCTAACCCTCCATCCAACTAAACCTGAAGTCATTTAATGGCTTTTGTTCATCCATTGTCTAATAATTAATCCCAGTTTCCTTGTATGTACGTAAGCGGCAGAGAATCCGTCCACAGCCTCTTCAGAAACCATTAGGGTTTTATTTCCTTTATTTTTCTTGTGCCTTTATAGTCCCATTTCACACTCAGTCATTACAAAGTGCAGGCAACGTTTTTTATATTCTGACGGCTTTGGACAAATCAGCTCTGGTAAGGAGATGGTTTAATTGGTGCAGTAAGAAAAGCACAGTAAAAGAAAAAGGCTTCTATGCCAAGCCACAGGCTGCCTGTCATTTCCACATGCTGGTCTGGCTCAGCAGCATTTGCAATAAAGCACAGGCCTGTGGGGATGCTAGACGCTGGCTCAATCTGCAGTGTACAGTGGGCATGTGGAGCTAACAGGAAGCCTCCTCCAACGTAACCTTAACGTGACCATTCCTGCCTCTTTATATTCACTTTGCTTCTGTATACAACTGTAGCCCTTAAGCTGCATAGAGTTTAGTTATATAACTGCTGGTACGGGATGAATATGATGAATGGCAGATGCAGCAAGGCCACAACCGGTGATGACCTCATGTAAAACAAAAACCACAGCAATGCCGGTTTTGTCTACGCTGTTAATGGAAAACTCAAGCGATGGGATTGCGGGGTTTATTAATGAGAGGCCCAGACAAAAACAAAGAAGCCTGATAAAGATGGAGAATGAGACAGGAAAAGAGGAGGAGGAGGAGCGGAAGAAGGAAGGTTTGCCACAGGAGGACAGGAGATCATCGAGACAGATTTATTGAGGATCCTGAGGAGGAGTGTGAAAGGAAAACCTACAGAGCTGTGTCAGTGTCTGACCTCCACTTCTGCTTTTATTGAGATGGAGGAACCCTAGACCGAAGTTACGTCACTGGATTATGAATTTGTCCATTCTAACAGACGGGCAGACAGAAATTAACACAAAAGGCATTGTTGGATCAGACGACCTGGAAGCGGGAGCAGCAGCATCCTGTGTCACCTTGCTGTGCACAGTGTGGAAAAACAAGCCTTTCCAGGAGCCTTTGAGCACGTGTGCTCCATTGGATTCTTAAAGCAGTGCGGGCCATCTGTCACGGTAGAGGCAGGCCAGCCACGGTTTATATTAGATTACGTTACCATAATGACTCTTCTAACCTAAAACCAATAAACAATCATTTGTTTTAAAGAGGGATTCCTTTTGCACCTTTTTTTTAAGACGGACCTCAAGCTTTCAACCGAATCCTCTTTAACAAGGGAAAACTTGTCATTGTGGGTCTTTCTCCAGCTTTCAACATGATAAATGTGCATCAGCCATTGCGCCGACAGATTGTAGTGCGTTTCTGCCGTGTAGCAATTCTGATCCAATCCAAACACCAGACTACAGGCCTCTGCAGAGAGCTGTGCGTAACGTCTCAATCACAGCCTGTTTGAAAACTAAAACACAGTAATTGAGGGATGTTTTTTTTTTTAATTCACAATCGATGCTGGAAATCATTAAGTCTGGGGACGAGGCAGACTGAGAACAAAACGGTTACCTGCCTCCAACTATAAGTCATCGCTGCTTCTATGACTCACACGAGACTTTTATTCTGGTAGAGGATTTTTACACGGCGAGGGACTGATATGCTTCTCGGGGTTACGTAAAACGCAATCCGATAGCTATTCGCTGAGAGCGGAGCCACAGTACTGCCAGCCTAAGCCACTAAATTACTCACTTGGCTGTAGCCATGGCTTTGTCTTAAAAACAAAGGCAAACCTTCTACATCACTTTTTTCCTTTCAGGCTCGGCTTCACAAACATTCGGCTGTAGATCATCAGCCACATGTCTTATTTTGAAATCAGAAATGGCCCACTGGGACAGAAAAACATAGCGATGAAGAAAGAAAAAGCCCTCCATCTGTTTTTTATTTTATCATATTTGCTTTGTCCCCCAGCCGCACATCATTACACTCTTTGTTTCCCTTGTCAGCTGATCCAACCATACAACAAGCAGTAGTCAATCTACTTTTCCTTTTGACAAACAGAACCAGTCAACACTACAAACCACCAGTAATCAATGCATCACATTTCAATGAAAGAAAAAGATTTAACAGTCTAGCATCTCTTCCTCTCCCGCTAAGTGTATCTAGTTTTTTTAAATGAAAAACAAACAAACATCTGAGTTATAACTAAACTTAAATGAGCAACTGAGCTTAGGAAGGTACATTAACATTAGTCTACTCTATGGATTATTTTACCTTTTCAACATTCTGCTGTTACCATCAACAAGACGACGCTCTGTTCAACAACACTGTCAATTTCTCTTAACTGAAACCAAACAAGTGGAGACAAGAACCAAAAGTATTCTCATCAGTCCATACTATGTCTTATGAGCTGTCATTTACATGTCATCAAAAGCATATGTCTTTACATTGTAGTTATTGTGTCAGAGTGGCACATCTGCCCATCCTACTAAACAACCACAGTTTTGGAAGACAAAGGATGAGAGTGGGTCTCCTCAGTCAGACATAACACCATGTCCTCAACGTTTCTGGACCCCCTTTAATCTTTTGCTGCTATTGTGACAGACGGTGTCTTTTCTTCCTCTTCCAAGGGATTTAGCTGAACTCGTCAGGCTCAAAACGTTTGTTCTACCAAAAATCACATCTGGATTTCCCAGTTCATTCCAGAATTTCTGTTTAGGGTTCACATTCACATGTAAGAGGCTGTAAACACAAGTACACACAATGGCGTTGGTCACTCAGTCTGTGGCGCCCTCTTTAATACACATTCAGACAGTTATGATGTGTTTATGAAGAGAGGAAACTGTAAAATCCCAAACACAGTCACCAACAGGCCAGGTCACAGCTAGTTTATGATCATTTCAACCACTTAAAGCAGTCAGTGCAAGAAGTAACACTATGTGGAAGACTGCTGATACAGAACTTCCAAACCCCGCAGAGGACAACACTTGCACCATGCTCCAGGCATGCGGTGAAAATGGTTTTAATCAGCACCACCGGTAGATCAGCGACTCTTGGAAACCGCCCGGTGGAAAACTTGATTCGTCTATTGTTTGTTTTTATGCAAAGTCAAAACGTGTCTACTTGAAGCCTTGTGAAGACCATCTGGAGTTTCATAATGCAGAGGACTCTCCGAAGGCCACTTCCCTCACAACTATTTCAACAATTGGGAATTGCAACATCTCACATTTAGGGAAACTAACAGTCTTCACCTGATGATACAATAAAAACCAAACTGCTCTAATTTAATTTGTTATTTCCCCATATTATAGACATAACTATGGTCCCTTTAAAGTCATGTTTTAGGTATTAGATGTGACACAGCTTTTAAAGGATGCTTAAACTGCTAAATGGGCTGTATCGCAGTAAAACACTATTGCACAACTCATTTTTTTAAAATACTTTCCTACTCTGGCAGTGAGCAGAGTGAAACAGCAGACACACACACACACCTGTTTTTTCCATCATGTGTCTGTGAGGAGAGCAAGGAGACTGACAGCAGTGGAAACTCAAGTAGAGCCCAGTTCAAATGTTGCTGCATAGCTTTTTTTTTCAGCTTGTGCGCCGAGACAAAAGCGGGGTGAGAACAGGAAAGGCTTTGCTGGTGCGCCGTCCTGTCGGAGTGCTGCTGGGTCACTCTGCATGCTGGGCACTCTCGTCCCACTCCACCTCCAGAATGCATCCGTCATCTCCTTGTCAGCGGTCTCTTCAATCACATGAAGCGCTCTCTGCCAAGCATTCCCTCTTCCTCACCTCTCCCTGCATCTTTGTTCTTCACCACTTGAAGTGCCTCCTCAAAGCACTCTATAACAAGTGCAACCACATCCTAACCCCCCTCACCCTTCTGTGTTGACGCCCACTCATCATTTTTCATTACATTATACAATTTATTGGACTGAAGTGCATGGATACATTTTCATTAGGCTTATAAACCCTACTCAGTGGATCAGCCAGTCAACCCCAACTGAACACAACAGCATGTCTGCACTTATAAAACCTTCAGCAGCCTCTCTGTGAACTCGGAGAATGATGGCTCTGCAGTACAGAGAGCACCAATGACTTCCCTCTAAAGACCAGCCGTGACAAAACCTACCCACTGACATTACTCAATACTGCATACAAGGCTACGTGATAAGACCTCAGAGTGATATACTTGTGTAAAATTAGGTATGGGCTGCTAAGTGAAGCAGGCAAGTGCTGCACATGTGCAATAGCATGAGTCAGATTATACCAGCCCACAGTAGGCTGTGGTCTGTACTCTGCTTTTAAAAGGCCACAATGGCCAACCTTAAACATGGGTCATTCACGCCTGCTGTTAGAAAAGACCATACAAGCCCATGGAGAACAAGCATAGGATTACACTTTCTGTAGTACCCAGTGTGAAACATGGGTCATGTCCATGGTCCTGTGCTGGTGCTTTGACCAAAGCTGCTCTGGCACGGAGCAAAATTAATATAAGACTGAAATTGTACAACAATGAATATTTTTTATTCTGTCATGTGTTGCATAACACACAAACTAAAGCGGTTTCCCCCATTTTCTTTCTCTACTTATTCAGCTCACCTCTGGCTGGATGGCTTTGAATACTGGAGTATCCATGAGCGTTATCTGGCCCTGGAGAAAACAAAACACAGACAGCTGTCAGATACATTACATCGCTAATAAATCATTACCTGCCATCAGTAAAACACTGTGCTGCTAACAAGTGGGACCGTTCATAGGAAAGGCCTTAGTGACAAAACAGGTCAATTACTGTTTTTCACTCTAAGAAAAAGATGCTCATGTTGAAACAAAAAAGAAGCTGCTCATAGACAAGGATGAAGAGCGCCCTCTTGTGACTGAACATAACAGGACAACATAAAAAAATCAAACCATTAAATAGACCAAGAAACTTTAAGAGGAAATAGGATTATTTTATATTATTTATTATAATTAGCCAAGCCAAGTAAGTAAACAATTTCTCACATTAAAAGGCTCATAGCAAACAAAGTAATTCCTACTTGCACACAGCTGACATGGAAAGTTTGTTCACAGACAGGCAGGAGAAATCTATCCGTACTTGCTTGGCACTGCCAAACATCATCAATTATTACTGATCCAAACCCTGACCCCATTTCCTCCCAACAAACTCGCGCCTACTGAACACTTCATTTTTAGAACGGTCACGCACACAGGTCCATCAGACGCTCCCAGAATACGCCGCCTTACCGCATATTCTTCAGGAGTGACCTTCAGCACATCAAACACAACAGCATCGAAACTCTTCTTCAGCTCAGACGACCCTTTATCACTAAGGGATTCGGAGCTGCTGCTCTTCTGCGGGAGAAGAAACAAACAGGGGAACGTGCACATTACGAGGCGAACTGTATTGCTCTGTATGTAAGAATATGACTGTTTCATTATCATCAATCAATAAGGGATGTGGGAAAAATGATCATGATTACTATCATACAGCTTAACATAAAGCTTTCATAAGTGATGACGAGGCACACATGAATTTTGAAGGGATTCAGAGGTAAATTGAGTGGGTGTGGCATTACCTCAGAGACTGCTGCTGCGGTGGTGACGTTTGATAGGCCATTAAGGAGGTCCATCATTCCCACACCATCGAGCTCTAGCGAAGGAGATTACTCATCATCCTCAGCTGCAGCATGCCCGCCCGGCCCTCTGAAGACACACACACACACACACACACACACACAAATTAGTACGAAGTACTTTTTGCAGCACATTCTTACCATCATCACCTCCATACACACGCAGGCACGCACAGACCACTTAGCTCCAGGCAGCAGCGCCACCTACTGGGTATTCAGCTCCATCCTTCATCACCAGCTCCTGACCTAAATACTAAGCTAAACTCACCCTCACAAGAAGAGTTAATTAGTGAACTTGAGATGGTGGTGAAAGTATTGACATGTACAGCTGTTGTCTCAGTGGGCCTGTGCGTGCCATATGGACCAGCACTTTCACAGCCTTCAATTCACTCCACGAGAGGAGAGGACAGAAGGGACTTAGGCTGAGCATTAGGTAGAGATTTTTTTGGAGGAAGCAGCTGTCCATTAGAGCCACTACACTAAAAAGATTACGGACAACGGTAAAGCACAACCTACTCGATCTGTGACTGCACCAACGACTAAATGCTGCAAAAGCATTTATTAATTTGGTCACTTGGCAAGGAGGGAAGTAATATGTACATATCAAATTTCAGGCACACACACAGTGGCAACAGAGGAGCCCACAGGATTATTATTGGTTTATTATTGGCACCGAATGTTTAAATACATCATATAACTACTAGTTTCCTAAAAAAGGTATGCTGCTGTTAGAATATCATAAAAATACAAATAAACACACCACTCAAACTTCATTGGTTTTGTTTCAGTATTCAGATCTATGACTTTGTTTTCCTCATAATGTTAAACAACAATATCCTTCACTGATCAGAAATGAAACCACTTCAGGGACCATTCTTTGCCAAGAACATACTGAGAGACAGTAAAAAAAAAAAAAAAAAAAAAAAAAGCTGCTGCTGACATACTGCTGATTGTGCTACAGTGTGCATGTGTGTGTGTGTGTGTGTGTGTGTGTGTGTGCGCGCGCGCGCATGTTTTGAGGCTCACGTTCCTCAGCCTGTGCTTTAACCACTTGCCGTCCTTTCCAGTTGCATATTTCGAAGTTAAACAAGATGAATCTAAAAACAATCATAATTTTAGCCTCTGCAATAACAATAACAACTGCTAAACGCTAAGACTTTTAGTTCTTATCTCCACTTGTTTGGTTTCAGGTCAGAGAGATTTACAGTGTTGTTGAGCTGAGCGTTGTGTTATTGTTGATGGTAACAGTAGAAAACGCTGTGTCTCAATTTAATAAATATGTAGTTGTGTTGTAGTGACATTCCATTCTGTTTGCTTATTATCTTTCCACAAATAAAGAGAGATCTGGTGCAGCTCTGCTCAGGCAGTGGAGATGGTAACCGTTGTGTAATAAGTAAGGGTTGTCTGTTGTTTAGGAGTCTACTTTCTTAATGCTGTGTATACTTTATACTTTTGCCTGATGCTCTTCTGATCAATGATCCCACTGTACAGTTAATCCGTTACACACGACTCAGGACGTCGGGATTTCTCTTTCATCATTATTACCAGCAGTTATCTCATTGTTCGTGGTGCAATCCCACAGCCACAGCCACATACCAATCCAGCCGTCCCTGAAAAACAAGGGTGGACTTACCAGTTTGTTGTCAGATGAGCATACTGCTGGAAGTGAGGCTGGCCCGTTGCTCTCTATTGCTGTCTTTGTCTATCGAATGCTGTCTTCCACCGAGGCTGTCTCCTGCTGTCTGTGAGAAGAACAAAGGATAACAAAGAAAAAGAAAGAGAAAAACAAACCATGAGCTACTGCAATGACAAATGTGCAATCACTGCTCTGATGAAACTTTTGTTCTGCACACTATTTAGTGACTAACAGAGACAGTACATCCTCCTAAAACAAATGACATTCACACATTAGATTATAAAATCGCCTCTGCTACAACATGACCCATCTGAATCAGAAATGTCAATCAGAAATGCTGGCTTTCTTCAGTTGAATTCATTTAAGACAAATATGGGCTCTCATGCAACAGCATTCTTCCTAGAGCATCATTTATACCCTGGATGCTCAGATAGAAACAATGTAGGAACTCTGAGCACATACATGTGGAGTTCTGGGTCCATGAGGCATTTAAAGATAATACACTACTAACTACATTGCATATGTCATCATGCAAACTGAGTTTGTTTAAAGCGATGAATTGGACATTGAACATTTACCAATACATGACGTGTCAAGAAATTTTCAGGCACCTTGATGCGTCAGGAGTAAATGCTGTCCTGCTCTCTACCACTAGGTGTCTCACTACGCTAAGGATTAAAGCCTGTGTGGGACTCAGATGGACTGTAAACAAATGCTGGTGCTGGACTGCTACTAAACTGGGCCAAGAACTAGTGTCCAAGCTGTTATCACCGTGGATAACCGTACAAAGCTCACAATCAGTGGGGTAAGGTTTCCAGAACCCAAAGTAAACCTTAGGCATTCCTTAAAGTTAACATCAGTTTCTTACTGCCTTGGCAAGAAAACCCATTTGTTGGCGTGAAAAAACAAACTTGTGTCACACTACAGCATGTGTCACACAATAGCGCTCTCCATTTTTTTACCCCTCATGGCAACATCCTGTTTCTGCTCGTCCCTCTCCTCTTTGGCTGAATTTCTTTTCACAACTACTGGACCAGATTCAACACACAGACCGTTCTGACATCAGCAACTACAGCAATGCTACTTAAAAAACGACTGTCCTTATGCTTATTATGTCATGTTTAACTGAAGGAATAGAAAAGAAGTGATGAGGTTCAAGTGTGTCTTTAAGAAAGCGGGGGGTGTTTGTCATCACATCCATAATACTCCATGACAGGGATTAGATTAGGAAGCGGACCATAACAGAACAAGTGTGACAGAAAGCGGAGCTATTCGTGTTGGAGCATGCAGCAGACGATGCGTCATTGTTCAGCTAAATGTGACTCAGTACACGGCGGAGCAGGTGCTGTTGAATCAGAGCTCTGAACCGGCAGCCTCTCCTCTCCCCTCCCCTCCCTGCTCGCGGGCCGCTCTTTGACATCCACATAGTGCAGTTCAGAGCCGGCTGCCTGACTGGAGGACATAATGCCAAGCAGCGAGTGCTTGGGCATGCCACGCATATGCCAGCACATTTCTGCACATGATAACGCAGGAGGTGTCCTGCCTTGACCCTGCCTTCGCAGTCCCATCTCCGGGGGCGTCTGTCCTCCTTACTCTGCTCAGCCCTTGTCCTGTTCCTTTGCCTCAGCCTCACTGTTAGCACAAGCTCTCTTTCTACCAGTCTATACACAATATAATCACATGGAGGGAACATCGCAAAAAGATATTTACTAAATGAGTCAGTTATAATTAAATTCAATTTGAATCTGTTTGACTGATTATTCAAGTGTCTTTGAAAACATTCCATTAGCCCTTTTTGGCTGATTACATTGCTTGGAATAATAAATTTGACACTTTGTTCATGTATTCATGACTAAATCGTTTCACTGCAACCTATGGGGCTATGTGGGGCTAATGCTGGGCACCAGATTAGGCAAAGCTTAATCTCATTTTCCTTTGTGTACGTACATGTTTACGCAGTGCTCTCAACATAAGACGCAGGCTGCAAGAGGCACACACAAACAAAGGATCGCTGCACAGCGTCTACATGTGCACGTGAGGGAGGGAAGCTGGCGGCTCCCATAACACACGCGTCATTCAAAAAGGGGATTTGAGAAAAGTCTTGTGATGTGCAGGCACTGCTATGTGTGAGTATAACAGATTAGACAAGCCCCTTTTTTCACTCCCATCATAAGAAATGAGTGACCATAAATGACCTACCCCTCAGCAACAGAGCAACAGCAATTAAAATCAATTATATCTATCTATATCGATAGATAGATATAGATATAGATATAGATAGATATAGATAGATATAGATAGATATAGATAGATATAGATAGATAGATAGATAGATATTTATTTCTTTGCTTTAGTTATATATATATATATATATATATATAACTAAAGCAAAGAAACAAATTTCATTCTGCTTTATGAAACCCCGTGTGCCACTGCATTTCTAATCCAAGCACTGTACAGACACATGTGTTCTCTCTTGCCTTGCAGCAGGGCTTGATGCATTAAAAAAGCATGTCACCGATGCGCTAAAGTCAGGGAGCCAAAGTGGGTCAGTGTAAGAGATGTGGCAGCCCGTAAAGCTGTGCCTTTCACTTCTCCTTAGTACAGGCGCTCCAGGAGCGGTCGCACATAGAGTATCTGTAGGTCTACAAAGCCAACACCATCATCTTTTTAACAAATGATCATTGCAATTGCGTTTCAGCAACGCCAGGCTAGAAAGTCCAGATCAGCATTCTCACTGTCTCTAGTCAAGCCTCCCGGGGTAACACTATTGATTTGCATCTAGGATGGTCGTGGCTCGTCACAAACACACCAGCTAATAGCCTACACACACACACACACACACACACACATCACAGCAGTTCAATGTTCGAGTGTAGCGGCAGACCTGCTGAGGGACAATTATGTGTGTCGAACAGGAACATGACTAACAACTCCTTCACAGCAGCACTTAACATGCCGCTGCTGTCCTGGTCCTTCTCAAGGTCAATGAGTGGGCAGCGGCACCTCCATGGTCGTCTGCCGCAGTGGGAGTGGAAACTAATGGTGAATGCAACTGTGGGAGGAGCTCATGGAAACCAAACCTTTCACCAGACATTTAAAGAAAATACTGCATGTAAAAGAAAAGAACACTGACAGGCACAAATACCGACACTCTGTTTGCTCACACCTGCATCAGGGTGTACTGTGAATAGGAAGTGATAGTGTTACATGCTAAAAAACCTACCAATGAGGAAGCTTGCATCTGATTCATCATAACACAAAGCTCAAAATAAAAGTTTCATCTAATTTCACAGTAAAAGCTTTTCAAACTAGGCAATCAATGTAATGTGAGGAACAACTGTATTACCGGCAATAATACAACATGTAGCATCGTACAGTACAAGTGCTGCTAGTTAACTGTCATGGGTGACCTCAACATACAGCACACAGTTTCTGAAAGCACCTAGAATTCCAATGACACCATTAATATAAAAACACCATGCACATGAAGTTCCAAGCTGTCTGCTCTGGTTGTAACAATCCATCAGAGGCAGCAGCTTGCACCGTTGGATGCAAGGAGGCTTCTTCCTCCTACATACACTCGTTTGGACCCCTCCTCCCTCGATCCCCACACATAATTAGAGCTCAGGCTTTACAGACAGGCTGTCCAGGCCTGTCTCATCCCCTGTTCTCTCCTCTGTCACGTCAGTGACACAGAATCACTTGGTATGTAGAGCTCTCACACGCTGAGATAACTCCTGCAGTCAACACTTTCCTGTAACCCAGCACCAGCCTTCACCAGGACAAGCAGCAATGAAAAATCAACTGACACAAATTACTTCCACCAAAACTCAATATGAAGATTCTAATGCTTTTGATGGCAGCATCTGATTATCCATCAAATCAAGTGAGGCCAAGCGCCTGAGTAGTGGCATGTGGCAGGGCCCCAGAGCAGCAGGCCGTCACGTGTGGGTAGAGCCCTGGCCTACTGTGTGTATGACTGTGTGCCGGATTGGGCCTGATTTGTGGCCCGAATGGGAGCGGGCAGGCTGCCCAGTCCAAGTTCAACTCCGCTGCCGAGGCCTTGGTGACTGGAGCGTGGTGACAGATGAGTGGGTAAAAAGAGAAAGGAGGCGGAGGGAGAGGAAGTGCAGCAGTGTTGAGGTCTGTGCTCATTCCCTGCTTAGACCCTCAACAAGGAAAAGGGCCATCCAACAACACAGAGGACGGAGCAGGCAGGCAGTGTAGTAATGTTCAGAGGAAGCTGATAGGATCTATGCCTTCCTCTATGAGTCTCAGAGGACTGGCACAGGCCAGACTAACTCATGGAAGGAGAGAAAACACCCAGTCAGCCTAAAAGTGGCTGAGTGACATATCCACCCAAGTATAGCAATTCAAGTGACAACACACATGTATGATAACACACAGTCTTGAACCTGCACTACAGCGACAATACAACACAAATGTCTCCAATAACCTACAGGAGAAGGTTCACAAAAGTCCAAACTATTAATTAAACAAGCTAAAACCACAAAGAATATTGTGTGTTACCATGGCATTACTGCAAGGGCAATACTTTTTGCAACTGCCTTCTCTGTTTGAATCATTTTTAGTGAGTGAAGAGCTCCAGCTACTGAACCACTACACTTTCAACATTGCTGCCGCTAGGATTGTTGGAATTTACCAATCAAAGTAAAAGGTTTCTCATCCCATAGTATGTGGGTTTGTGAGACACTTTCATTTTCTCTGTATATTGATTTCTTACATCCATGATAAAATGTGTGTCATGTGCCTCCATCATGACATCATCAGATGTGAGAGACTTAAAACAGCAACCTTGGCAACTAATGTATATTCCACACGTTCCAGTTTCCCAGACATTACCTGCTGAAGCCACACAAGCTCACATGGACATTGCACAGACTTTGTTCCGGGGACTCAAGGGATAAAGTCCAGATAATCTCAGAGCCATCGGACATTTGTGTTCCCGCACGCAGCTCTACAGACGTCCAGGGTTCCAGTGCATGTCTGAAAGCGGTTTTGATCCAGCACACACTGGTTATGTCATCTCCACAATTAGGAATATACAGCAGTAACACATATCAGTCACAGCAACTAGCACTTTGCTCACAACTGAAGATCTGGCAATAACAACTAAACAGGTAAAACCACGTAGCTGTTTCGCTGTCCTACACAGTCTGACTAAAAGGAAGGAGGGCTCTTGGCCTCCACTAAGCCTTCAAGCTGCACAAGCGCTGTGGGTCTGTCCTTTAACTTCATTGTAGGCTTTTGAAAAAGGAAATCATTGCAGTGACACCAAGTGTATTACAAAGAGAGACATGCAGCATTTTCCCCAGACATGGGTGCTGGGTAGACCCTAAGGGATTTCCAGTGAGTAATAGACCTGAGACACGCATGCCACAACCTGACAGACTGTACTATTATGTGAACGCAAACACAAACACGCAAAACTTGGTAGAACAACAACTAGAAATGACACGCTCATTAAAAGAGACAATTATAAAGTCCCATGAATCTGAAATTTAGAGGGAAGAATTACTTTTAAGGAGTGACTTAATAAAGCTGATGCTTGCTGTACCATCTCTCAAAAGCACACACTGTGCCCGGTCTCTCTAGTGATATGCTCGTCCTCCTCCGACAAGTTATTTTGATCTCTTTTAGTTTGGCCTACACAGAGATACATGACCCAAAAGAGCACTGCACCAACCACTACTGAAACACAGACGCTTTGAACGCAACCAAGCTCCAGGCTGTTCTAGCTATTGTTAGTTCAATATCCTGTGTATGAATATGTAGAGTTACGTTTCAGGCCTGGTTTGGTCCAAGTATCGAGTCACTTTGAACCGGCCCAACTGAGCAAGACTGAGATAACAGGCCTCCCGTACAGCTGAACACATGCTTACACACAGAGCATCACGCATGACTTGTCCTTCCTCCAGGGCCTGATAAACCGGCCAATTACAACTCCAATTATAACGAGTAAGGAAGGCAGTGAAAGAAATGAGCGGAGGGATAGAAACAATAGGATGAAATAAGTGTTAGATTAGAGTCTGTAGGTGCAGGAATGAGAAGAAAAAAAACTAGAAATATTCTTTTACCCGAAGCAGTTCAAAGAGGATCACACAGACACACACACACAGACCCACAGAGTTGTTTACTCCTAAAAGTTCACTAGGCCAGAGGTCACTTGGGAGAATAAAACATGACACCACAAACTCAGGAGGTCAAGGGAAAAACCAAGAGCGATGTAGGATCTGAAGGAGCAGAAGAATAGAACTAAAGATAGAAAATCTCAAATGGAAACAGGCAGAAAAATAAACAAAGGCAAAAAAGGATCAAAGTGAAACTGGACAATAAGACTTTTGCCTGATCTGGTCCCGGCTGCCTCTCCTACTCATATGGCGAATACGTGCTATTCCCATCTGACAGGCGCCATGAGAGATTCCTTCTTTCAGCGTCTGCACTCTTACACTGTGCGCTTTTTCGTCTTAGGGTGTGTGTGGTTGAGGGAGAGAGAGACAGAGCCAGCGAATGTAGCCGGGTCAAACAGAAGAGGAGCAACAGCTGAGACCCGAGAAACAGCTGTATCTCTTCAAGGCCTCCGCGGATCCCCTCCCCCCTTGCTCCCCCAACGCGCCTCTCACACCCCTTTCCTGATCCTCCTCTCCCACAGAGCGGCACAGCCAGGGGCTACGCTGTCTGTCCACGCACACAAATTACAGCATGTGCCCGAGTTACGCAGACACATCCAGTCTGCGTTCTCTCGGTGGACAAGTACAGGCAGGATGTATGTGCTGCTAAACATCCATCTATTGACTAAAAATAGGAAAGGCAAGACAATGTCACCCTCTCTCTCCTCCCAAATCCAACCCGCTGAGATTTATCAGACAAAAAGAAGCCAGATAGAGTCCTTTCACACTAACAAACCAAGTATGTCAATGTCTAAAACAGGAAATATGGATTTGTTTTTTAAAAAGCAATAATACATGTTGAATGAACGTTTTCCCCTTTATTTTTTCTGAATTGTAGGTTGAGGATCACACGTGACTGTACAGTTGCACAAAAGGGAGCAGTAAACCCAGTTTGACAGTTTGCAGTGTGTAACTGCACGCAAGTGAGTGCAAGTCTCTGTTTGCATGTTGAGGCCTGACCTGCGAGCAGCTTCACAAAGGCGACAGGAAACAGGTCGCCTCAGTCACAATCACACCAAACCTGAATACTTAAGATGACATGTACAAGAGGTGAGGATGAAAAACGGGCAAAGAGGAGGACAGGCTGGAAAACAAAGAAAGGAGAGGGATAAAGAGAAGAGTGAGGCTGAGCTGTTTGTCTGTGTGTGAGCGATCGTCTTTGGCAGGTTCAGGACCAAGTTCACAAGTTTCCATGACATAATCAAAGCTCGGCTCTCAGTTTAGGTCCCAGGCCAAAACACTCGGGGGGGTTAGACAGTTAGAAGAGGCCCAAGCCTCCAGCACTGACACAGACCGGTGGAACAGGACAAATGAGAGTAGCATCATCTGTCTATTTATGCAGAGCCAGGATGATAGAGGGCAGAAACTAATGAGTACCTGCCGCTGAGTGTCAGGTGGAAGTAGACCCTCACAGCTGTCATTCCTCATGCTTTAAAGGCTGGGCGCTTTTCTTACAAGGCCATCGCTGAACACACCTCTGACCCCTGTCCTCATGACCCCACACACCAACCCCAGCCCTCACCTTTAGCCCAGTTGAGCTAAAGCTGCAATTAAAAACAGCGGAAGAGGTCTCCTTACAGCGTCTACATAAAACCTGTGAGGAGGATGTGAATACAGCACAACGCCACTCTAGTGCTTTACCAGAATAGATGGTCTCCAGTGAATAATACACAATGCTGCGCTGGAGACATGTGCAATAACAGCCACACAAGACAACAGTTTATAGAGTGGACCAGCATCGTACAGAGACAGAGCTTTATGGCGTGAAAAGAAATTCACACAGGACCCATGAATAAAAAGCTTCTCTCTCGTAGAGACACACGTGCTTTGTCTCACTGATTTACACAACAGGTTATTTAGCAGACAGGCCTTCTGCATTCGTAATCTATTCTTTCTGTCTGGTTCTGCCTGAAAGGTAGCGCCACACGACAAAAAGAATTCACTATTTTGCATTTTAAGGCAAAACCATTAGGCTGATTATTCAATGCTAGCTTACACACAGACACACACACCTCAGAGTAACTGAAAAGCAGGTTATGGGAGAGATACAGTTATGTCAACCACATAAGGGCTCCCATCAGAGGCTGCACTCAGGCTGGAGCACCACACAGCCTGACGTGACGCGTGGTTAGCTGGCCGTGTGAGGTTCAGCCCGCTGACCCTCCGTGTGCAGTCTCAGCTTCAATCCTGCCTGAGCGTCCAGCTGCAGTCGGCTCACTCGCATTCCCCCAAACAAGAGCTGTGATTACAAAACATCAGGAACCACACATCGCATGGACGAAACAATAAGAGGAGACGGTTTTGCGCCACTTCCTCATATACTGGAATAAACAACACGTTGCTCAATTGGCAAAGGAAAACGTGGTGCCAACCCCGAGATGTCTAAAGTGAAACATAGGGATCTTTTATCTCCTCACACATGCTCACAGTCAGCTACCCAGGCACTAGCCAAGCTCACAACACCCACTGCAAACGCCTGCCAGCAACAGTACCAATGTCTTATGTATAAAAAAAAAAAAACTTATATTTTTTTTCTTGTCAGGTCCAGGAACCCTTGAAATTCCTCCCAACAGTAACAGAGAAACTGGCTGGTTAAAACCAGAGCAGTAAATGATCACACATAACCACCTTTGCATTGGTTCTTGCACTGACAGAGCAAAAGCTGGGAAAAAAAAAAAATCAGTGAGAGTGTGACGAGATGTGACTTTGCAGTTCCATCTGTGCCGAATAGATGTGCCAGACACACACATAAAGTTACCCTGGCAACTGAGCAATAGCTCTGCCTGGAGGTCACAGAGAAAGATCCTGATACAAACCAAAAGGCCCGTAGAATGTGTAAAGCAAGAGGGAGGTTATAGACAAGTGGTTATTCATTAGAGACGTTTTGTAGCCACACGAACATTCTGCATCTAGAAACGTTACATAACGCGCCACGGACATGTTGTAATCCAGAGCTGGGAAACATAACCTGAGAAAGACCAGAGCTTGAACTTGATGACGCAGAATCCCTCCAGTGTTTTATCTCATTCTCTTGTAAACACACTGCTCTGATTCTGGGGCTGGAGTTTCATTTCACTCACACAGATGTAATCTCTGGCTAATCACATTTGCAGGCCTTGGACAGACCGGTTCCACCGCAGCGGAGAACAGATGGGCCCAAGCACACAAGACATCTCTGGGATTAGCCCGGCCCGGAAGGTGGAGGTGGTGTGTGGAGTTAATGAGGGACGGTTTCTAAAATGTCACCCGTGCTCAGGTTACGCTGGGAGAGGCACTGTCCAAGAAGGTATAATCATCCAGAAATGGAAACCCTGAATGGCCTCCCATGATTTCCCCCAACCGCTGTCTTAGGTTGTTCACACACAAAGCTTCTGGATGTGGACGATGTAATGACAAATTAAAAATAGCGCGACAGCCAAGTGAGCTCCAGCGCGACCTGCAGGCACTCGCGGTGTCTGTTGGCGAGCAACAGATACGCAACGTGACGTTTTTGGTAACAGTCAGAAACAGAGACGAAGAGCAGCGAGAACCCAAAAGGACGCAAACGTTCTAAACAGACGTACAGATGGCGCTCGAGCTGCTTAAGAACACTGCAGATCTACGCGCTGACAGAGAGCTGGATCAACCAGATTTTATGTGATTGGAACACAATCCCGGACGAGTCGGCCCTTTACGCTGTCTGAGCACCGTACTTTTATTGATGTGTATAATAATTTGCTGCCTTATCTCGAGTTTGGCCTCATTCTGACAAAGTAAAACAAGAGAAATTCCAAACAGATTCCTTCTCTGGTGTGTGGCAGACTAAAGACCAGTGGCAATGAGAACGAATGAAGTCCTCCTCTGGGCCGAACCTGAGCTGTAGTATTATTAACCCATGCATTCAGTAGTGATACCACCAGTATTATAT
The DNA here is from genome assembly GCF_900634795.4 of Betta splendens. Lineage (NCBI taxonomy): Eukaryota > Metazoa > Chordata > Actinopteri > Anabantiformes > Osphronemidae > Betta > Betta splendens. The sequence continues at coordinate 26,728,283 of NC_040884.2, forward strand.
GTTCTATTTAATTCATGTGTGCGGATCATTAAAGCCAAGTGAGAATATTTTTGTCTTTTCTCACACATTCCAGTGTGACACTGGAAAGACACTGAAGTCATGAGTCTGAACCAGTGGCCTCTGTGTCAAATGTGAGGAATAGCAGCTCTACACAATCACTTAAAATCGATCAAGAACACTGAATGACACAAAACGCCCGCGTGCTCCTACTGAGTGATCATTACGTATCTGTATAGATTGATGGCTTCACAATCTAGCATGACATCACTGTTTTACGTCCATTATCACGACGAGGTCAACGTACACACGAGCTAGATGCTGGTGGACGTTACACGTCTGCGCAGCCGTGCGCAACTGTAACAAACAAACAGATACATAATTGAATGCGATCGCTCGCTTAAGAGACGTATCGATCCACAAATTAGTTCGTATTAATGGAGGGGGACAGTTATCCACACGCGTAGAACAGGCTGCGGAGCGAACAGCACGCGCTGGTGCTCTCAAAAGGTCCCCTCTTTAAAAAAGCCACGCCAGGAAAGTAGGGTTAAGAGCGACCCGGCGCCCTTTCGTCGGACTCTCCAGAACCCTACGACCCGTCCGTGTGTGACCCAGGTACGCCGCGGCTCGTTGCACGGCGGCGTTCGCGCACGTTATTGTCCGCGGGTGAATCCACGCCACACCCAAAGAACTCCCCGGAAAGCAAGCGTGCAGGGGGGGGTTCGCCGCCAATGAGGCAGCGCGCCCGCAGTGTGCTCGGCTGCGGAGCGAGCTAACGCTGCAAACTGCCCGACATTAACGCAAACCGTGGAGCGGCGAAGCGACTAACACGATGCGAACACTACTTTTGTCTGAACTGTCCATATTAGCGTGTTCCAACTCTGGCTAGCTTGTTTTGCTAGCCCGGTCGGGGGTGGGGGGCGCATGATTTATTACACGCTGTTGTTAAAACTCCGCCGTGCCGCTTTTTGGCGTGAGGTAAATTCGCGTGGGTGGAGGAGAAAGTAATACAAAAACTAAAGTAACGCGCGGCAGAATGTAATTGCGATATCCACATCTAACTAACTAACTTAGCGGTTCCTCGTCGCGGTGTTTCTTTCGCATCTTCTCAGCAGATGCCGATTTGTTTTTGATAAGAGCATCCTGCGTCTAAAAACAAACACACCCAAGTCGCTCGCGAGGCTGAGCGTTATTTCGGCCAGCCGCGTCGATCACGGGGAAGGCATCAGCCGAATCGCGTCGCAGAACATAACAAACTTTGCGGCGCGTCGTTGTGCAACTCACCGTTGTGCGTTTTTTCCCCGATATTCCGAGTGGGAACATGAGAAGCCAGCGGGAAGCTAACAGTTGAGGCTAAGGCTCCGCTCAACAGCTGTGTTCTGTTTTGAATGAGGGCTGCGGAGACGCTGGGCTAACGGGCGGAGCTAGCAGCCGAGCAGCACGCCCACCGTCCGCCACAGGCCGGCTCACTGCTGCGCTTTAATCACAGGGGCCGGTTGCCCGTGTTTACGTTACGTACAGGTTGCTAGCGGTGTCGGTTAAAGCCGTGACAGACGGGACTAGCGGCTCGCGCCGGGCTACTGGCGCGCGCTCACGCAGCGCCGAGAGATTTGAAAAGGGCGCAAAGTTTATGCGTTTGTTTGTGGCTCCCTCTAGCGACGCAACGGAGACTGTGGCGCTGCACTGAATCCACCACATTAGTTTGATTCACAATTATTTTACAGTTTTAGTTATTAGGTTGTAGATGTAACTCTATTGACATCTACATTTTAATGTATTATTATAGTAGTAGTTTAAAGTAGTTTCTAGCTGCAACATGATTAATAATCCATCCAATATCCATTATTTATTTAAAAATCAAACTTTTTTTAATGCTAAAGTCTACTTTCATGACTAGTCAAGCTATAAAAAACAAAAGTCTGAATGAAAAATATGAAACATACATTAAAAAAATCCGGATGACACTTTCAAGTTAATGTTAGATGTCTAACACACATTGTTGACACATGATTTATTAATACATCAAATGTATTTAAATCAGTTTTATAATGGAGGACAATGAAAATGTGCAATAGACAGAGTTTATTCTCATTTTATTTAACATTTTCCATAATTTACACATTCTTAGGACTAACTTCACTAACCTCCACAGGCAGATAAACTAAAACAAAAATATAATAAAGTGTATCACGTTCACTCCCCAAATTTCAGCTGTCGATCATTTTCAAAATTATGAAGCTCCTTCGCTCGATTCTTCAGCTCCTCCGCTTTCTTCTCATCCTTCTCCGTACCATCCCCAAGTTTGTACATGCGACTGGCGTTGGCACAGCCCCACACGTGGCCCAAGTCACAAGCTCTGTTAGCGTACTTTAACGCTTGGGTCATGTCCGGTGCCAGCCCTGCGGAGTTGCCCTTAATGAACAAAGTACTGAGGTTGAAGCACGAGGGAGCGAAGCCACCTGCGCACGCCTTCTCATAGTACTGTCGAGCCGCAGCAATGTCGGGTTCTCCTTCTATAGCTCGTCCGTCCTGGACTAACAGGCCAACGTTGTGGCAAGCGTCCACAGACCTCTTTCCTCCAACTTTGCAGGAGTGCATGAAGCAGGTGTAGGCACTCTTCAGACACTTGGGCACTGCACCTGGTGGGGACATTTAAGAGAGTGACACAGGTCTGCATTCATCGGTCTTACCTACATTGGGTTTTACTTGGGTTCTTAGCAGGGCTGTAGATGATTAATTAAAACCATCTACAGCTACATCTATATCAAGTCTCAATGAGCTCAAAAATAAAACCTATTAATACAAAAAACGATTTTTGAGACCACATTCTTTGTAATTTCTTTTGTAATGTATCAAATCATCTTTATTTGTGCCATTTGATTTTGTAATTGATTCCAACTTAACCCAGTGTAAATCAGGAGCATGATGTCCCCATGTCATCTTACCTTTTCCCGTGATGTGGTAAGCGCCCAGTTTATAGCAGCTCTCTCCATATCCATTTGTTTTACAGTTATGTTTGAGCACTTGTGCTGCAGATTCATAGTTTTTCTTCACTGCTTCAAAGTAGTCTGCAAGTCTTTGACACCCTAAGAAGGCACACATAAGTGACACATTCAAAGGTTACGGTTGGCTTTAGCTACTTTGACTACAGCATTAGTAATGTTTGGATCCTGCAGTACTTCAGCACCAGTGGCCAGTGAACAGCGCAGGTACATTACCTTCCGGATCTTTCTCACTGTGGCACTGGAAGCTGTACTCCACTCCCAAATTGTCCAAATACTGCTTGACTTCGTTCTCATCTTCAAAGTTTATAAGCCCGGCCATATTCCAGCTTTCGTTACAACGTTACAACAACCGCATGTGTTGGAGGATTAGCTCCTACACCAGTGACCTTGGAGAATGAGTAGGTGAACACCGCTACAAACGCGTAAACTTGAATGTTAATCTTCAATATAGATTATCAACTGAAAGCATGACGGTATTAATAGGACACGGCAAGTCACAAGTCACTTTTCTTTAAAGACAGAAGACTGCGTCCCCGACCGTGTGTCCATGTGCGTCTTCCTGCTTCCGGGCTTCCGTAGTCCCGCCCTCTCGCTAATGTACTTCCAGTGCTGTGACCTTTGTTTACTGTCTGCCTGCTCAAAAATAGACCTGTCTATTAGCCGTAGCAGCTAGCTTCCTCGGCAGCTCTCCATATTCCGCGCTTCGGTTGCCACGGTGATTAGTGGCTATAACAATAACAATGAATTCCGCCACACCAGACGACTGTCGACGTTTTTGCACTGAGGTCGATTTCCCTCACCGCAGTCGACCAGTCAGCTAACCTTTAGGCTACCGCCGCTCGGTGCTGCTGCACCGTGGGTCCAGCACATTAGCATAACACCAGCGCTCTCAGACAGGTAAACACGGACGACGCGGGCGGCTGGAAACTGGGCGGCTCCACGGCTTGTTTGCGTTAGACCAACACCAGTCATCGGCCGCATACGCTAAAGCTAGACTTTCCCACACCGTGGCCATGGCCTGTAGTTTGCTAAACACGGTAAGTTTCACCTTCGGGGTTTTGTTTTATTATACCGTGCTTGCGTCTATCACTGAATGCATCCATATAACCGAACGCCCTTTAGGATGAGGCGTCTCCGGCGCCTCTGACCGACCTGTGCCTGACCTACGTGAGCCAAAACCTGGAGTGTTTCTGTGTGAAGCGTCCCGATGGTTCCCTGTGCTTCAGGGAGGCTGTGCTGTTCCCACAGGAGCTGGCAGACCAGATGTTGGCCAAGATGGCCACTGAAGGTGAATTTACACCTCACAACACGCTGGACAAGGTCAAACTGAGCCATCGCAGCCACTGTTGTGAAACCGTACAGCAGAGTTAGAGCATTGGCCCCTCTCCTCTCTTTGCTACAGGCCTGTTAAATGACAGCACGGTGGGAGTATTTCGGAGCTGTGAATACCTGCGGCTGAGACGAGCCTGCGTTCGCACAGCGCGTATCTCAGCAGAGGCCTTCCAGAAAGCCCTCTGTCCTCACAGGCTGTTGGAGCTGGACGCTGCCAGGGTCAATGCTGACCTCACTATTCCTGATATTCTACAGGGACTGGCCACCAACAAGTATTGCCAGGTAATTGGTGAAACTTGTTGAAAAAGAAAACAAATGTATATTATAATATAAGGAATGAAAGTATTTTTTGTTGGTGTCCTCTCAATCATCTTGCAGGAGTCCCTCCAGCGGCTCGTGTTAACAGGTCTCACCATGTCCTCTCTGGAGGAACCAATCCGGTATCGCTTCAGGTCTCTTCAGGGCCTCCGATCCCTCTCCCTGGCCAATATAGACTTCTACGACTCTGGATTAGTTGACGTGTGTTCCCTTCCTCGTCTGGAGAGCCTCGACCTGTCCAACACCTCCATCACCAACCTCAGTCCACTGCTGGGCCTGAAGGAGCGGCTGCGCTCACTGACGCTGCACCAGCTGAAGCGGCTGGAGATGAGCACCGCTCAGCTGCTGGGAGTCATAGGCCAGTTGGACGTGTTACAGGTTAGCGGACAGATGAAGCCGAGTTTGTTTCCTGTGTATTTACTGTTAAATCTGATTGCCTTGATTTGAGAATGCATTCACACATCCACGTTTGTTCGTGTGCATTTCCTCTTGTGGCCATGCAGCACCTGGACATCAGTGACGATAAGCAGTTTACCTCTGACGTGGCTCGTCAGTTGCTTGGACAGCCGGGGATCCTGCCTGCTCTGGTGTCCCTCGATGTTTCAGGGAGGAAACAGGTGTGTATGTGTCTGTTTCATAAAAGGATGGATTAACATGCAGTGCGTTTTTCTAATTGGTTGAAAAGATGCTACTGATTTAGTCCTGAAGATCGGTTTTGTGACATGTGTATCAGAGAGCCAAGTAATTACAGTGTGAATGTTGCAGGTCACAGATGCAGCTGTTAAAGTATTTGTCGAGGACCGACCAGGGATGACCTTTGTTGGACTTCTGGCCACAGATGCAGGTTTTTCTGACTTCCTCTCTGGAGAAGGAAACCTAAAGGTTGGTATGGAAACATCATGCACAAACATGAACTATTGTGTTGAATTCAGGCCGGCCTAACTGTTGTTAAACCGTACGCGAGCAGGTAACAGGAGAAGCCAACGAGACCCAGATCTGCGAGGCACTGCGTCGCTACAGTGAAAGGGAAGGCTTTGTGAGAGAAGCTCTGTTTCATCTGTTCAGTCTGACACATGTCATGGAAAAACCGCGGCCCGACATCCTCAAGGTGAACCCACATTGTTGTACTTATGAATTATTATTGGGTTGACAAACACAAGACAACAATCTTTGTTGTCGATGCATTGACACACTCCTGCATCCCATTTACTATAATATTACTTCTCTATTTTCCTTGAATTCTTAATCCAGCTAGTAGTGATGGGTATGAAGAATCACCCGGCCACCCTGAATGTCCAGCTGGCAGCCAGTGCCTGTGTGTTCAACCTGACGAAGCAGGACCTGGCAGCCGGGATGCCAGTCCGCCTGCTGAGCACGGTCACTCAGCTCCTACTGGAGGCCATGCGGACGTTCCCAAACCACCAGCAGGTATCCTCGTGACCTGTCAGCCACAATAAATGCAACCCCGTGTCACTGCGGATTAGTGTGGTCAAATAAATATAAACTCATTAGAGGTGGACTGATGACTGAGAAACCTTCACTGGAAGAACATGATTTTGTGTGCAAAGGATTTGAATTGTGAAAACCTGAAAATTCTGATGTGATGGGGAAACTTCCCACTACTACAAAACCGTAGCTTCCCTTTTTGTCTAGCAGTCACTACTCTGCATTAGCTTCAGCTTGACCTGTGCTGAAACAAACAAATGCAGATTCTCCATTCGAGCTGTTTTATCAATCTGAATAGAAGGACATGGACGATAAACTAACAATAGGAATTACTTTGTTTGCAGCTGCAGAAAAACTGCTTGCTGTCTCTGTGCAGTGATCGCATTTTACAGGAGGTTCCATTCAACAGGTGAAAAAATGCTCATTTCAGCTTGAATGTCATAAAAATATGAGTTTATGAACCCCTAAAATGTTTTGTTCACTTTGGCTTTTACAAGGTTTGAAGCAGCCAAACTAGTGATGCAGTGGCTCTGCAACCACGAAGACCAGAACATGCAGAGGATGGCTGTGGCCATCATCTCCATACTGGCTGCTAAAGTATGTCTTGTCTTGTTATGGCTGCATCCCCTGCACATCTGTAGGGATATTATTAAACTGTGTCTATGTTTGCTTTGGGCAGCTGTCCACAGAGCAGACAGCCCAGCTGGGAGCAGAGCTCTTCATAGTCAAAGTAAGACTGGGTGCATCTGTATCCTCTGTATTCTTTACTAGTCCATGAATGTATTGTGGTGAATGCGTTCTCCATACCTTGCAGCAACTGCTCCACATCGTGCGTCAGAAGGCAACTCAGGGTGTAGTGGACGCCACGCTCAAATTCACACTGAGCGCACTTTGGAACCTCACCGATGAGTCGCCAACGACATGCCGCCATTTTATCGAGAACCAGGGCTTGGACCTGTTCATTAAAGTTCTAGAGGTACTCTAAAAATGTCAACAGGAATGTGTTTATATGATTAATACATTAGTTATTCATCACACTTATTCACATGCTGCTCCATTCAAGCCTGAGGGGCAGTCTGACTCACTGTGTCTAAATATCTCCCACCCCCGTTGTTCCCTCTGCAGTCCTTCCCCAACGAGTCTTCTATTCAGCAGAAGGTTCTTGGTCTGCTGGTGAGTTTGCTGTTCTCTCTTCACCCTCTAGGTAATTCTGAATATGTAATAGATGTACAATTTTAAGATCTAATTATTCCCTGCTCCCCCATTTGTGTGTAGAACAACATAGCAGAGGTGGGGGAGCTGCATGGAGAGCTGATGGTGCAGGGATTCCTGGACCACATCAGCCAGCTGCTGCACAGCCCTGAAGTGGAGGTCAGCTACTTTGCTGCAGGCATCCTCGCGCATCTGACGTCAAGAGGAGAGGACGCCTGGACACTCAGCCCTGACCTTCGATCCTCACTGCTAGAGCAACTGGTAGGAGGGAGCAACAATCCTCGTAGCAACTCCTGAACATGAATAATGTAGAGGCATTTTAAAAGGCTTCACACATTTGTGTGTCTGTCTAGCATGCTGTCATTATGAAGTGGCCCCCGCCAGAGTGTGAGATGGTGGCGTACAGGTGAGACAAAGCTTTTTTACACCAGTACATTAGTAGAGCATAAAGATCTAAGTCGGAGTTTATGTTTAATATGATGATTATTGTTTATTATATTATTTATTTTGTCATACCCTCAGCATGGTAAGCGGCACTATATACTTTCTCTGCAGGTCATTTAACCCCTTCTTCCCCCTACTTGAGTGCTTTCACACACCTGGAGTCCAGCTGTGGGCCGCATGGGCCATGCAGCACGTCTGCAGCAAGAATGGTGAGTCAGACAGGGAAACAGTCTAACCGAGCCTCATGTCACATTTAGCAGAACCACCACAATATGATCTTGTGTCACCCAATGTGTCTGCAGCCGCTCGATACTGCAGCATGCTGCTGGAGGAGGGCGGCCTCCAGCAACTCGAGCACGTTCACACACACCCGCAGACCCACAAGGACGTCAAGCTGTTGGCCGAGAGCATCCTGGAGAGCCTGCAGCGCCACAGGGCCCGCACCGGCCAGCCTGCACACGCTCACCCGAGCCGCCGCCCGCCACCGCAGCAACCTCACTGAGGTACGCGCAAACAGCCGCGCGTCTGTCTCCGTCCGACACGGCCACCAGATTCCTCATTGTTGTGTTTGCTTTCAGAAAATAAGGCCGATCGAGAGGAGGACCTTGGAGGGATTCTGTCTGAGTGCATGTGTGTGTTTCACGCATAAAGCATCCCTCAAAAGTCGACATCCCAGGACAGAGACTTCGCGTTCTTTGCACACACACTAACCTTATTTATTTTCTTTGTTTGTTTCAAAAGATTTCTGTGCGTGCTAATATTGCAGTGGTGGGGTGCAGTCACAAAAACTATTGGTCAAATCTCAACGTGAGGTTTGTGTCTGTGCTCGCTGTTGTCAGTTGTTGGATTTATGATGATTTCTGTACCAAAAACATGCACGCAGTTTGGAATGGACACTCCTACAGGCCCGGCCGCGGGGCGACAGCCTCCAGCACACATACGTTACTGAGGATGCCAGTTGCCTGACTGGGTCACTTGGCTTATTAAACCTCCGCATGACGCTGCTGTGAGAACGAGCATGCTGGCGTTTGTCTGGAAGCTTGTGCTGGTTGTTTTTTTTTTTTTTTTAAATGCCTGCCTGGTCACTGACACACAGCTCTGGGTCCTCCATGCTACTGTTGCTCCCCTCTACACTTAGTCTTTTATCAGCTAAAGCCTTTAATTCGATTTGACAGGAATTTTGCCAAGGGTGTGTTCAGTGGCTCCAAATGTCTCAGTTACGCAGACGTTAAAATTCTGTAGCACGCTTCAGTATTTTCATCTTTTATCTAAATGTGTGGCAGCTCGAAGTCTGTCGTATTTGTGGCAAAATTAGACGAGCTGTAAATCTGAAAGTGGTTTAGTGATATATTGCTTTTGCACACAAATGGCAATAATAGTAGCCATGACAGATGTGTATTATACTCTTGGAGAGGAATTTGTGTATATATTTGTATGTTTGCCGTTTCCCAACGTGTCTCACTGTTAAAGGCAGAGACAGCACTACGGCGCGAGCATGTTTACATCTGTTAGTACAAGTCATTTGTACATAGCGGTGAACGAGAGAGGAATAGTACTTTGATTGCATGGAAAATATTTAATTGTATGTTCACTTGTTTTTTTTCTTCCTTAGTTTATCTGATCAAGAAATAGTACAAGACAAACAAGTAAAGATGAGATTGGAAATGGTGTTTACCGAGGGGTGTTGAAATATTCAAGGGTTTCCGTCCTCTCAAACAGCTGACCGTTTCAGATTTCATTTCAAATCATTTGGTCCCGAGAAGCTGGCTTTATTCATCACGTCACCATTTTCTATGCAATTCTACCAGTTGATCTTACGAACCAACGTCCAACCGTACACACACATAAAACAACTTATTTGGGCTTCGGCAGGTGTAAGAGTGTTAATATGTCCCTCATACAGCAGAAATGAAGACATTTAGGAATAGTAACAGCTGTTGGCATTTTACACACACGTGATCTCATCTGCTCCATGAACTGTGGTAAGTGGATGTATGACTTCGCTAGTGCTGCATGACTCCCTGGCTGATCCGATTCTCAGCAGACCAATCTGAAATCTTTACTCTGCTGCTAATAAAACGTTGGCTTTAGTCGAACCCCTGAACGTCGCCCCAGACGATGAAGGCCAGGTTGTAAAAAGGCAAACAGTCAAGCTCAAGTTTGTCTGCTAGAACTGTGCTATGTTGCTGCTGAGAGGTCACGTTTTAAGTTTGGAAATAAAGAATGTACATTCCCATAAAGTGGAGCTGACACAGGTTTTGCCTTTTTTTTTTTATTCATTCACTACTAGATCATGATTGTACTGTACCAGTACAAAGTGTGCAGACGGAGTTAGGCATGACCTTTAGCCACTCCAACAATCATCATGTACTACTAACTAAAGTGTTGGCACTGGCTGAGAGGATCTGTTAATCATCTGTCAGACAGGAGGTTCCAGCTTCAGTAAGTCAGTCAGCAGAGTTTACTCTCCTGTGTATCTCGGAGGTCTCTTCTCTATGAAGGCTGCCATGCCCTCCTGTCGGTCCCGCGTGGGGATGACCTGAGGCGACAGAGCATCAAAGCTGAGCTTGACACACTTAATAACCTCATAATGACCTTAACGTCTGACCTTTGACCCCAAGACTCAAATCAGTTCACCCGTGATTTCAGTGAAAATGTTGAAGAAACTGCCCCAATGCCTCATGTCGCTGGCGCATAAATATTAAAAGCATCTGACTAAGACTTACCCGGGCATAACACATCCTTTCTATAGCCATTGCTGAACTGATGTCAACCTAGAAGAAAAGATTTCCTGTCACTATAGTAACAGGCTTAAAATAATTAAAAAGCGTCATGAATGGGTGCAAACCTCAACGCCTCTGTTCATGGCCTCCTTGGCCATTCGCACGGCGATAGGAGCCTAGGCAACAGAAATGACAGGTGATGCTGATGATGTCATGATGGAGGCGGGGGGTTAATGTTCTGCAATTTCCACATAACTGTTCACAAACCATATTTAGATGACGAACAGAAATACCAAACCCGATATCACCTGATGCGTCTCGTCTCGTGTGGCTACGCTACCAGCTGTATTTGCATTTTATAAGCCGCTGTTCTTACCACTCACTTACAGGGAAAATGAAATGTGTTTGTTTGTGTGTCTCTATTTGTGGTCAAATTCTCCACTTGACTGCCGCCCTGGAGGCGTCTGAGCTGGAGTGAGAGAAACACAGAATGACAGAGGCCTGGAGAAAGTGAAGGGAGGAGGGCAGAGGTGGGAGGAAAACACAGCAAGCAACAACGAGAATGAGAAGAGGGTGTTAAAAGGAGAGGAAGGAGAAGAGGCAGGAGAGCAGGTTGTACGGCCTGAAGGGGGGGGGGGTCAGTGTTCATGCTCCAACCTGGGGCAGTATCTCTCTGGCCAGGCTGAGCGCCTCTCTGAAGGCGGCGTCTCCTGTCGGGTTCTGCTCCACAGCCCTGTTCACCAGCCCCATCTCCAGCGCCGCCCGCCCTCCCACGCGCCTACCTGATAACAGAGCGAGACGTGAGACCCTCGCCGGCCATCAGCCCCCCCGCGCCCACGCCAGCCCCCCCCCCCCCCCCCCCCCCAACACCACCTGTGAAGACGAGCTCCTTGGCCAGACTCACGCCCACCGTCCTGGGCAGCCGCTGACTGCCCCCTGCAGGACAAAGCGCCTCAAGGTCAACACAGCTCTGTCTGTCTCACCGCAAGGTCGTGTGTGCGACCCCTGTTCGTCTTACCTGCTCCTGGGAGCAGCCCCCGCGTCGTCTCAATCAGACCCATCTGTGCCGAATGCGCTGGAACGCACACAAACACACACACACGCAGAGGACAGATGAAGGTCTGAGCTGCAGTCCTTCCATTAAGCTGCGGAGGGTGTAAAGTCTGACTGATGCCTCTGTCGCTACAATAGACAGGAGCACCTGCTCACCTACTTCATCAGCACCCGACCAATCAGACGGCAGCTCTGTCTAATATGACCAATCACATGTGGCCTCAGCTACAAACAGTTGGGCTGATGGTTCTGACCTCCTATCGTCTGTATAACTGAGACCCATTGTTAGATACTGTTAGCTTCTTTACATGAGGACCTCTAATGTCTACTGTCTAATAGACCATCTAATAGACCATCAGTGGACAATGTCTAATGTCCACTGATGCGATGAGGAAGCTGTCAATCACCCTTTTGGACTCAAGCTCCGATCTAATGTGACTGGATCAGTGGCAGCTGTGAAGAGAACACGATATTCCCTCTCATTCCCCCAGTAACGTCACCCGAAGGTGGAAATGAGAGCGTGGGGAGCGCGACGCGGAGGACGGAGGCCTGACACGCGTGGCCTCAGGGGTCACTCACCAGCCGTGCGGAGGTCGCAGGCCAAGGCCAGCTCCAGCCCACCTCCCAGGGCCACGCCGTCCATCGCCGCGATGGTCGGCACCGGCACCGACGCTGCCAGAACCAGTAGAGGGTTCACATAAGTACGTATGCACTGAGGCCGTGGCTTCTACTACAGCTAAATCTGACAGTACCTATCTGTGTCATGAGCGACCGCAGGCCGTGAACGAACAGGTCTGACTCAGAGTCGTTCATCAGCGCTCGCTCTTTGAGGTCCGCACCTTAAGACAGACGGTCACCGTTATACGTTACTGCGACGAGGCCTCCGAACCCAGGCACACGGTGAGCGAGAGGGACGGGTACCTGAACAGAAAACGCCCGGCACCGAGCTCCTGAAGACGAGCACGCGCACGGCGGGGTCAGTGGACAGGGTGGACAGCAGCGCCCTCATCTGCAGGCACAGGAGTGTGTGTCAGTGTGTGTGTGTGTGTGTGTGTGTGTGCGTGTGTGTGTGTGTGTGTGCGTGTGTGTGTGTGTGTGTGTGTGTGTGTGCGCGCGCGTGTGTGTGTGTGTGATCACATCACCTGTGACACAAAGACGTGGCCCAGAGCATTCCTGGCCTTGTGTCGACACATCAGCACCTCCACTATCCCTGAGGAACAACACAACAAGGAAACTGTTTTTATTTGTATCATTATATATTATATTGTGTCAGAGCAGCGACTTGTCGGGACGTCTTTGATTTGAAGACATAAGCGTGTCAGAGACTGATTAGACTGGTTTGACCAGTCCGGCTGAGGAGGTCTCCTACCGTCGTCCTCCCCCTCTAACCGCTTCACATCCACCTCCACCGGATCCGCAGACTCCGTGTGGAGCCCGCGGCTCAGAGCGCTCCTGTGCGCCGCCAACGAGCCGCCTCCCTCGGCCTGGAGTCGCGCTCCCTCCCGGTGAGCACCGCGGGACGTTCCACGCAGAATGACGCCCACGCACCGCCACGACGAGCTCCTCGGCCGCGGCAGGCTGCGAAGCAGGGCGGCCATGCTGCTCCTCCTCTTGTGTTTACTCCACGAGCAGCCGCGGAGGCTTGCAGGAAGTTTGGGTCGAGTTGTTCCTGTGAGAGGAGGGACTTCGAGGAGCCGCTCCTGACGCGCAGGTTTACGCGCACGCGGCGCAATATTGCGTCATTTATTATCTCAAACGTGCGAGTGACTGTTTGTGTGTAGCACGTTTGGACCTGTTTTTTTCCGACGCTTGTGTGAAATTCCTCACTTATATTCTCTCACTCTAGTTTCCATCCCATCGTTTTTAGTGGAACTCTCCCAGCATTATTTGCTGTAGTTCTGAACAGCTGACCTGAACAGCACTGTCCAGTCTGAGGACGCCGCTGGACGTTGAGGTAAGGTTTTCCGTCCAGCGGCCCACGTCTAGTCTGACCATCCATTATTGAGCAGGTCTTTAGAGGTTGTGCAGTTACACAGTGGGCGGCTCTGATGACCCAACTGTCTGAGAGCCCGGTCTGCGTGCAGACGTCTGTGCATTTCTACATGCACGCGAATCAGGACGCAGTCGAATCGATCCGCGGTGAAATACTACAGAGCTATTTCAGCACTCAGGTACATCAGATTACATTATCATCGATCACAGCATTTCCCCTCAGAGAGCACATTTCACAGCCCTCTGGCTTTGTTTACGCTCCCTAATTAACATTGATGTGAGCGGCTTTGGACAACGAGTCATATTCATTTGCAGCTGAGGTATAAATTCAGGCGTGGGTGTGCAGCAGGGCCCATGGAGGCATAGACTCATTTATGGAAAATGGAACCGCTTCCCATGAGCGGGATAAAACAGAAGGAATGAAAGGGAGACTCAGCGTCGGGTAAAACGATAGACTCGTTAAAGTTAAATGTTTTAAAGCTTTCAGCTGTGTGTCGGCCTCGACCTTCGGTTCCGGCAGAGTGAAAGGTCACCTTTTGGACCGGGAGGAAGCTGCTGGTTCAGATGGGATGACCCTCAGGTGTGCGCTCCTCTCCTCGTGTCTCACTGATGGAAAACTGATGGCAGGTGACACTCGCAGTTTGAGTGTCAGAACCCGAGCCTGATGGATGGTCACTGGTGCCAAGGCTGGATCACACACGGGCCAAGGTCATCGGTGCAGCCCCTTCAAAACAAAGGAGAAGTCTGCTACGGATTAGTGCGTTTGCTGGTCTCCACCGCTCCACCCTAGAGCGAGCTGTGTCTGCAGCACCAGTTCACCTGGACAGATCCACATCCATTGTTCAAAAACCAAAAAAGGGGACTGATCCTCTTACCTGACGCCACCCAGGCAGCACTTACCCCTCCGGTCCTGCAGGGGGCAGCCTTGTATCAAACCATTGATCAGAGGAGCAAGTTCCCCATCCTATCTGCTGTTGTCACTATTCTGAGAGTCTGGGACACAAGATATTCCATCACCACCTTTTTGCACTTCCTCCCATCAGTGGAGGAGGCGAATGCGAGCGGGAGCTTGGCGTGAACGGCCACAGACAGACCTCCAGCGTTAGGCCCAACGCAGCTTAGGGCAGAGTTCAGGCAGAGAGGCCTGGTGACGGGGCACGAGGTCGGGCGTGAGTCAGAGGCAGCGAGTGGGGTCCAGTTACTAGAGCTGCCAGTCCAGACGGCCCAGCGAGCCGCTCGGGGCGCCTGCACTGCGTTTGACCTTTGTGTCCGCTCTTTTATCAGACAAACGCACTGTGGTGCAAACAGGATGTGCTCTGGTGTAGTTGATGTTTGACGCTCGCCGGAGGTGATGCAGGCGTGCGTGTGAAGAGGTCAGGCCTCCATCGTGCACAGACCCCCCCCCCCCCCCTTGGAGGACCTGGTGTGGGGGCGACTTCCAGGCAGTTGACAGGCGACACCACACACACACACTCATTAAAAAATGATGTTTCACAGCTCACCGTGAGCCTCACACACATAAGCAGGTCACGCACGCGCGAGACCTCCACGCGACAGGTATCCGTGACACGGCGCCCGGCGCGTTCGCACGCGTCGCGCACGGCTGTGATCGGCAGGTTCGTACTGAGGCGCTTATCAGCGATCCACATCCAGCCGCGCCGTTTAGACAGAGGGAGCAGACGGACCGACACACACTGACACTGATCAAATAGGCTCATTTTCCTCCAGGCTGCTCTGTCCTCGCTGGAGCTTTTCTTCAATAATGGCACATCGGGCTGAAGATGGATTTCCACGGATGACCACGGCAGCTCCGAAATGAAAGAATGTCAGTGTCAGAGCTTTAATAATTCACAGCACATCGGCCACGTGAAGCATTTCTGTGTCTGCACTTAATGAGAATACAGTTTGTCTTTGCGTTTGTTTTAACCACCAAAAGGAGGAATGTGTGTGTATTCATGCACAAGGAATGACCATCATTATTCTCTAATGAATCTGCAGTTAGATTCAGGAGCTTCGGATCAATAGTTTTACACTTTCGCCGGTTTCCCCGTTCAAGCATCAGGAATCGATTTGTGCCTACTCGTCTTTGTGTGATGATTTATTCATACGCAGACATAAATGTAATGACGTTGCAAATTGGAGTTTCTAGCACATCCCACATCCAGACGCTCAGCACCAGGACATGTTCCATCCAGCATTTTATCCAAAGGTCTCCCTTCAACTCTGCTTGTTTATTTGAAATACACAAGATTGTTTCCACCTCATTATTATCCACCTGTCCAGTCCTATTTCATCTGTTCACGTTCATAATTAAGGTATCGTTTCTCAGCTTTTAGTTGGAGCTGTCATAGATACTGAGGTCACAGTGATTCCCAGCAGAGCTTCAGGTTTTAGACTGAGGTCAACTCTGACCTCTGGATCTAATAAAGTCCAGCTATTGACATCAGTTGTCTCAACAAAGGCACAGACGCACAGCTGCATGTCTGACTCCACGGCCTGAAAGAAAATACAAATATGTCACAAAATTAATAACCGAGCAGCACATTCCATTTGAATGGATCATGTTGTCAACAAGCCGCCGGGGGACAGAATGAAGAGAAATTGGCCACCGGACCACACCAGATAAGGCCAGTTAAATGCGTGCATGACTCAGAGGTTGTTGCTTTCAGGCAAGATTATGATTGACTTGTTTGCAGGCACGCACGCGCGCGCACAGATGGAGAGAGAGAGAGAGAGAGAGAGAGAGAGAGAGAGAGACTTTCTCTGTGTGTCTTTGTCCAGTCACACAGCCTGGACCATGAGCGCCTGTTTTTTTCAAACGAGGGCAACACCTGGTGACGTATGAGCACCGCTGCACATTAGCGCCAGCTCACGCGCAGCGCAAACAGCGCTTGTGTGTGCGCAGGGCTGCGGAGAGAGAGGGAGCGAAGAGCGACAGAGCATCACTCCAGCGCGGCGGAGAGCCGCGGCTCCAGAGCGCGGAGCGGAGGCGAGGACGCACTTTCCACCCGGCTCCAGAACCACTTGGAGGCGGGACAGGGGTCCACGCGCACTTTCTCCGGCCGCGCACCTCGGGACGCAGTTTTCGCCGCGGCAAAATCGTGGATTTGCAGAAGTTCCGCGCGCACCATGGCTTTGGGCTGGAAACGGAATCAACACCGCACTTTGCCGGCGACAACTAATTCACAAAGATGAGTCACCGGCGCAGTGGTCGACAAATCCAGTGCTACTGTGGTCTGCCCTGGCGGGACAAAGTCCGCTAAGCTGCGCGGCTCGCACGCGCACAGCGATACGCGCCCGTCGGTCACCTTCTGGAACGATGCCTCGTGGGGACGTGCGCGGCGCGCCACAGTGCGTGTGAGTGACTGCCCGTGAGAGAACGCGAGGCTGGAGCGAAAGAGCGCTCAAGATCGGAGACAGCGACCGCCAGACGCCCGCAGCCGCCGCCTCGCCTCTCCCCCCGCTGCTCGGGTCCATGCAGGGTGCCCGGGGAGCCGCGCAGAGTCCCGGTCCAGCGCAGCCCGAGTTCATGACGCTCCCGGCGGCTTCGCCATGCGTCTCCTGCGCGAGCCCCGCGCCCAGTCCCTCCGGCTGCTCTTCCTGTTCGTCTTCGTGATGGGGGTCGCTCCCTCGCCGGCTCTCACGGCCGGCTGCCCCAAAAGATGCGTGTGCGACGACCAGCTGGTGGTCCAGTGCGCCGACCAGGACCTCACCAAGTTCCCCGACGACCTGCCTCTGGCCACGCGGCAGCTCATCATCTCCAACAACCGCATCGGGGACCTGCCGGCGCTGCAGCTCAACTACCTGTCGGACCTGGTGTATCTGGACTGCAGTAACAACTCTCTGACGGAGATCTCCGAGTCCACCTTCGGCAACTTGAGGAAGCTCGCCTACCTGGACCTGTCCTTCAACACGCTGCTGCAAATCGAGGACCGGACCTTCGGGCCCCTGGCGTCGCTGGTGATGCTCCGGATGACGGATAATCCGAGTCTTGGGGAGATTCACCCGGACGCCTTCTCGGAGAA
Source organism: Betta splendens (assembly GCF_900634795.4). Classification (NCBI taxonomy): domain Eukaryota; kingdom Metazoa; phylum Chordata; class Actinopteri; order Anabantiformes; family Osphronemidae; genus Betta; species Betta splendens. The sequence continues at coordinate 26,745,830 of NC_040884.2, forward strand.
CACGGCTCTGCAGATGCTGGACGTGAGCCGAAACAACCTGACGGTCCTCAACATCAGCAGCCTGATCGCGCTGCCCGCGCTGCGCTCTCTGGGGCTCAGCAGAAATCCCTGGAGGTGCGACTGTGACACGGAGGACCTGTGCCTGTGGGTGCAGATAGAAGGCTTCAAATTCGAAGGTGAGGAGGGGAGAGACACAGCCTAATTACTGGTACTCTGCTGCTTTCTGGGTTTGTGTGGTTCCTGATGATGGGGCGCTTCTAGCAACCGCATACTAACTCCATGTGACTCAACATTGCACCCGTGTCTCAGTAACGTCTCACATTCATCACAACTCACCATGTGTTTACGGCGCGGTGTAAACAGCGGCGGGTTTAATCAGAACGGGCCAAGGAATCACCGGTTATGCCTCATTTGACCTTCTCATGTAGGACAGACTCCCATAATCTCCCTTAATAACTGCTAATTGAGCGTGGTCCCGGGCAGGAGAACTGGGTTAGTCCTGCAAACAATGGGGGTCTTGATGTAATAGCTGTCAGTGCACGAACCACTGATCCTGCTGCATTGTCTGTCTGGGTCCTGAAGGCAGAGATAATGGCTGGTGAACGATCGTGCCCTTTTGTACACACTTTTGTCTTCTCTGGCTTACACACACACACACACACACACGCACACACGCACACACACACACGCACACACACTTGTATACCTTCAATCCAGATGCTTAATGATGATGCTTAAAAAAGCTGGACCTCCTATGCCCCCCTAAAGGCAACAGTACCTGTGTAGTTTGTGTGCCTCAGTGTGTGTGTGTGGGGGGGGGTGCAGGACCTGTGGGAAACATGAATGACATTAAGGACCCGAGGCGTTTTGAGAGGAAGCCCACTTAAAGACCGCAACTCCGGTCACTTTCCATGGCGCTGAAGAGCCCTTAAAAACAGGCACAAACACAATCATGCAGGTACGGACTCACACTCAGCAGCGCCTGCTGTGCACACTGTGTTTTCCCCCATCGAGTGCGCCGCGCTCCTAATAAAGAACAAAAAACTCTGAGTAAAGGGCTTTTGAATTGTAAGTGACACTACACAACACTCCCACTGCCGCATTCAGAACGCGAAGCAGAACTGGTTCCAGTGTGAAACCAAGGCAACGTTTACTGGATGACAGAGCTGCAAGAAGTTACACAATGTGTGCACTGTACAAACAGCAGCAGTCACTCTGATCATTGATCACAATGCTGTTGTTCACTCCGTAGCAGCTTTATGTCTTATCTTTGCAGGTTTCTGTTTTAACCTTGACATGACGTGATCCCGTCTGCCACAAAGTTGACAAGTGGATTTTAGGAAGGTGCAAAGAGCGGCTGGTGCATTTTAGGCTCATTGCATGTGAAGGAAGAAGCACTAAACAGACTAAATCACAAAGGGCAAGCCTTTATTCGGTTGTCAGACACAAGTTAGACACACAGGAGCGTTCCTCGATTGACCCCACTATGTAAAATATTCCAAGACTAATCAGCGAAGCATAATGAAATCATGAGAATGAGAATAATTAATTACACACACAGGAAATATAAGTTCAGAAGGCCAAAGTATAATAAATGACTCATGTATCTCTAATAAATAAGTGAATGTTAGGTTCAGGTTCAGGATCAGTACCAGCCCCACAATACAAAGCTATGGCCATGTACAACTTTTAGGAAAATTGAGCTATTTTCCGTGATGAAACTAGAAAAGCGTAAATAAGCAGCGCTAGCGTTCACCTCGCTGTGACCTTTAATGACTACTGTTCCCTCACGTTCCCTCACGTTCGCCGCGCACATTCGCCAACCAGGTACTGTGTGCAGGACACCTGACCCCAGCAAGGCCGTCGGTATTTGCAGCAGGTGTGCTCCAGCTGGAGCGCAGCAGATGCAGAAGCCGAGCTGATCCGGAGTCAGTGGAGTGTCGGGTTCAACTGCATGCTGGGAAAAAGGCACAAAAAAGACAGATTCATGTTAATATCAGCGGGCTCTCACCCAGGAGCCCCTAAAAAGGCCCAGCATCATTATATTTACTGTACCTGCATTTCAGCTTGTTAAACTCGCTGTAGGTCGACTGTGACAAGTGCTCGGGCCAAACGCTCAGAATGTAAGTGGTTCGCAGGCGGCCGCAGGCCTTGTCGTTAACGCGGGTCCGTGTCGGGGAGAGTATTTCTGGCGGCCCGTCTGCGGCCTGGACGGCTCACGGGGCCGAGGCAGGGAGCCAAGATGGAGAGCCAGGCACGGGGCGAGAGTTAAATATTCATTAAAACCGAGGGGAGAACAGGGGCCAAAGGTTGAAACGAGGGGAGAAGGAGAGGGTTTCACATAAATGCGCTTTGATTCGTCCTATTAACTGCGAATGTGGGACTGCTGGAGATGAGACGAGGGAGCAGGAAGATGAGAGGGCTGAAAAACTGTGGAAACAGACGAAGATGGAGTTCAGACGACAGAGAAGTTACCTTTCGTCTGTGCCCCAGAACTGTCACTCAAATCCATTAAAAAATTTATTATGACAAGGAGGCATCGATTCAATTTAATCCAGGTAGACAATGTATAATTAATCAGCTGGCATGATTCCTCAGACCCATCTGGTGACGAGCGGCATATCAAATTCCGCCGGCCTACTCGTGTAGCTCCTATATGTTATTATGCCTTTTCGCATTTTGTGCTTGAAACCAAGATGGATGTGACGCTTGTGTGGGCGGGATCACCTGAGGCACAGAGGGGCGGCAGCTCAGGTGTGTGAGTCTGTGTGAGCGACGTGCGTGTTTGTGTCCTGACGGCGGGAGAGGGAGGAAAAAAAAAAAAACAAGAGCAGAGAGTGTGAAGATGACAGAGCAAAATGGAGAGAGATGGAGAGGACATGGAAGGAAATG